>NC_081414.1:758656800-758869147 GCF_030272615.1 Cryptomeria japonica | reverse complement strand
AATTAATCAACACCATATCCAATAGAAAAAAATATCTAGATTGACATCAACTCAATTAACCCATGTTGAAACATAACTTCTAGAGTACCAAAGGTTTTAGAAGTTCATCTTTTGGATCACCAACACAAAGGACATCAATGGCAACCAATCATAATCATCAACATCACATTTGCAACAATCTCCCCCTTTGTCATTGATGGCAACATCTATCAACAACAAAAACAATGAAATCATCAACACTGCATTGCATCTCACTGAATCTCTCCCCCTTTGACAATAATGACAAAGGCGGTTAAATCTCTCCCTATGAAACTCACTTCTAATCCCCCTAAGAGGAAGCACCCAAGAATCAGTCTAGATAAAATATTCAAGCTATTCATTGGACTAATGCACATCCAAATGTACATCAATTCAAACTAGAAAGGGGTAATACCCCTAAATTATGTCAAAGATACTCAAAAGTATATGTATGTACTTTACCGGTACTTGATTTGTTTTAGGTTGTATTGTGGATTAAAAGTTATAATCTGTTAAAAAATGATTCGCCCCCCCCCCCCCCCCCCCTCTTAGTTGTTCACCGGTTATCCTAACAATTGGTATTAGAGCTTTGGTCCTCTTTTGCAGAACCTTAACCGCTTGAGGTAGATCCTATGGCAGCTAACACTTCTAATCCACTAGCAACTATTTTCAAAAGAGAAATCCCTAAGCTTGATGGAACAAATTATGGGATATGGAAAATTTGAATGGAGAATCATCTTAGATGTCTTGTTAATGATTTTGTTTTTTCTATCTTTAAACTAAAGTTGAAAACCCTTATCAACCAATTGACCAACACTCAAAAGATTATGCTTTAAGCCTTCTACATAATAAACATTATCAGTATTATGCTTTCGATCCAAAGAAATAATGCCTCTACCTTTGATCATACATGCATTTCAATCTCCAAATCTGACTTGACTGCCATTGTATTCTTGCAGGGACATAAATTTCCTTTCATCTCTAGTCATATGATGTGAGCATCCACTATCAATTACCCATTCATCCTTATCTTCAAATTTTGCTGCCAGGGCCTTTTCTTCAGTTTTGATAGCCGGTTTTGGTTCATCTTCCTTCAAAGCATAGAACACCTATTCTTTTCTATTGCTGGATCCACTAGCAGAGTCTTCTATAAGTTTATCTCCACAGTCATCAATTACTCCTTCCTCATCTGCTATGTAGCATTGTTTACTTTTCTTGAATCTATATTTTTTCTGGTTAGGCTTAAAATATTTCTTAATTCTTTCCTCAAACCTTGCATTCCATTTAGGACATCTAGATGCAAAATGACCAATCTTATTACATGCAAAACATTTAAAAGGTTCTTTTCCTTCATACTTACTTCTAGTTGGTCCTTTAGGTACTCTTCTAGCAAATAAGGCTTTAAGTTGCTCAAGTTCTTCATCTTCTTTCCTCATTTCTTCCAATTCTTTTGCATATAGGGCTTTCCAATTACTTTTGCTGATAGATGATGATGATGATGATGCATGAAAAGTAGTTTTAGTCTTTACAGCTCTAGAAGATCCAAATTCTTCAAGCTCAAAAGCAGATAATTTCCCAATCAGAATGTCTCTATTAACTGAAGTGTTTGCCATTGTTCTTAACTCATTAATTGTAGTTACCTTCATCGTGTAAGCCGGTGGAAGGGCTCTCAGGAATTTGGAAACTATTTCATCTTCACTTAGAAATCCTCCACACCATTGAATTCCCATAAAATTCTCATTTACTCTTAGGAGAATCATGATGATGGGAGCCAAATTGTCTCATATCTACTGGAGAGAAGCAGTGAGTACAATAGTCTACACATTCAACAGAGTTCATATCAAAGGTGAAACCGGTAAGACCCCTTATGAACTATGGTTTGGACATACACCTATTGTTAAGTATTTTGGAATTTTTGGAAGTAAATGCTATATCAAAAGAGATGATTCAATTGGAAAGTTTGATCCTAGATGTGATGAAGGGATATTTCTTGGTCATTCAATTCAGAGAAAAGCATATAGATGTTATAACAAAAAATTGCAAAAAATTGTGGAGAGTGCTAATGTGAAAGTGGATGAACAGTATAGAAATCATTCTATATCATATGATAGGGAACCAACAGTGGAAATGATCATAACTGAACTAACAATACCTCAATCAGTACAGGAAGCTGAAATAGTTACATTGACACAATCAGAAAAATCAACTGTGACTGATGATCAGAGCAGTGAACTTGAAGTTCATAAGACACCAAGGTATGCAAGATTAAATCATTCTAAAGATCAAATTATTAGAGATAGGAACAAGGGAGTTATGACAAGAATAAAACTGGCAAATGAAGAGGCATGTCTTATTTCTCAAGTTGAACCAAAAACTCTTATTGAAGCTTGTAAGAATAAACATTGGTTAAAGGCTATGGAAGATGAATTGGATCAAATAGAGAAGAATGAGACTCGGCCTTTAGTTCCCCGACCTAAAAATAAGAATGTTATTGGAACTAAATGGGTTTTCAGGAATAAACTGAATGAGGATGGTCAAGTTGTAAGGAAAAAAGATAGATTGGTTTGTAAAGGATATTCTCAAATGGAAGGAATTGATTATGGTGAGACATTTGCACCTATAGCTAGAATTGAAGTTGTTAGACTATTTCTTGCCTATGCAGCTTACAAGAACTATAAGGTTTATCAAATGGATGTTAAATGTGAATTTTTAAATGGTGAGCTTGAGGAAGAAGTTTACATTGAGCATCCTGATGGATTCACCAACAGATGATAAAAATATGGTTTGCAGATTGAAGAAAGCTTTATATGGATTGAAATAGGCTCCTAGAGATTGGTATGCAAGGTTGGATAAATATCTTTTGAAGCTTGGTTTTACTAAAGGCAGTGTTGATAATAATTTATATTATAAGATCATTGTTAATGATATTCTGATTATTGAAGTATTTGTTGGTGATATCATTTTTGGAGGAGAAGATAAATTGTGCATGGAATTTGATAACAACATGAAGAATGAATTCAAAATGTCCATGATTGGTGAGATGAGATTTTTCATAGGTTTGAAGATTACTCAAACAAACAAAGGCATTTTTATCTGTCAAACTAAGTATCTGAGGGAATTATTGAAAAAGTTCGGTATGGATAATTCTAAATCGGTAAGTACTCCTATGGCAACAAGTGAGAAATTATCTATCAAGGATACTTCTACACCGATAAACCCGACAAGGTATAAGTCTATGATTGGTGTTCTGTTATATCTAAATTGGACTAGACCTGATATTATGAATGCAGTAAGTATTGTTTCAAGATATCAAAGTAATCCTAAAGAAAATCATGAATGTGCAGTAAAGAGGATATTCCAGTATTTGCAAGGAATAACATAATATGGTTTTTGGTATTCCAAAAATGATGATTTCACTTAATGTGCATATACTAACTCAAATTGGGCAGGTGATACTGATGACAGAAAGAGCACTTTTGGTGGAGCTTTCTTTCTTGGAAAGAAACTAGTTTCATGGATCAGCAAAAAATAGTCATGCATTTCTTTATCTACTGCAGAAGTTGAGTATGTTGCAATGGCAACTAATTGCACTCAAGTCTTGTGGATGAAGCAAATGTTGAAGGATATCAGGGTAAATTATGGTGAACCAGTAGTTATCTACTGTGATAACTCTGTAGCTATTGACATGTCTAAAAATATGCTATTTCACTCTAAGACTAAGCATATTTCAATAAAGGATAACTTTCTGAAGGACAAGGTTGAAGAAAAGGAAGTCAAATTGGTTTATGTGAATACTAAAGAAAAGATTGTAGATATATTCACTAAACCACTATCTAAGGAATCATTTGAGTATTTGAGAGACAGGTTAGGGGTTTCATCCCTCCAGCAGAGACTTAATTGATGAAGTTTGTCATCAGTCCGACATGCATTATCATAAACATTATTCATTCTGGCACTGATGAGTGGTGCTACTACTCAGGGGGAGTAGTCAACTTTGAGATTTAGAGGTTTTTGCTTTGATATTTTTGTCAGATTTCTGGCATTGATATGAAAGGGGGAGTGATAGTAATGTGAAAAATCATTCAGAACCTTACAAAGATATCATTCACAGGGGGAGAGCTATTGATATTCAAGAGATTGTTGGTTTTCTTCCACAGGAGGAGACTTGTTTGGCACTTCTTGGTACTTAGATGTTTTTCACATCTAGTGTTGCCATCAATGCCAAAGGGGGAGATTGTTGGTATTATGGATGAATTGATTATGTGTTGCATTGATGTTTTGTCATTGATGTCAACACTAGCTATTATGATTGGTTACCGGCAGATAGGTTTTGGTTACCGGTAGAAGATCTAGTGTTATCGGTAGAAGAGACTATCTGTTGGACACTTTCGACATGTTTGGGCTAGTGAAGTATGTTTGAGTTCATGTGTTATATGCTCCATGAGCATTTTTTGGTCAATTGGTATTGGTTTGGTAGTTGGATACTATCATACACTCTAGTAAACCCTTACCGGAACTAGTTTAAGGCTTTACCGACAAAGCTTTCATTGAGAAATCATGACAGGATGCATAATTGGTGTTGGTGCAACTTCTTCATGGATTTCAGGATTCTAAAGATGTTCTTTGATAGTGCTTCAACTTCTTGAAGACATTGCTTTGGTGTGGTGGACCCAGAATAGGTCCAATACCTATCTAGGTTATGGACCGGTATCATGCTAACGTGTACTCTATGTTAGGATTCCCAAAGATACTGAGAGGGGGGGGGTGAATCAGTATCTAACCGGTAAATAGATTTTATGATCTTATTAAGTAAATTGCATTCCAAAATAGTATATCGGTAAACAAGAATTAATGTAGTAAATATGAACAATAAGCACAACATAGAAAGCACACCATATTACAATGATATGCCATGTTGGCTTAAGACCAAAACTGACACAATCAAAAAAGTCAACTGTGACTGATGATCAGAGCAGTGAACTTGAAGTTTAGAAGACACCAAGGTATGCAAGATTAAATCATTCTGAAGATCAAATTATTAGAGATAGGAACAAGGGAGTTATGACAAGAATAAAATTGGCAAATGAAGAGGCATGTCTTATTTCTCAAGTTGAACCAGCAACTCTTATTGAAGCTTGTAAGAATAAACATTGGTTAAAGGCTATGGAAGATGAATTGGATCAAATTAGCTCTCCCTTGTGAATGATATCTATGTAAGGTTCTGAATAATTTTTCACATTACCACCACTCCCCCTTTCACATCAATGCCAGAAATCTGACAAAAATATCAAAGCAAAAACCTCTAAATCTCAAAGTTGACTACTCCCCCTGAGTAGTAGCACCACTCATCAGTGCCAGAATGAATAATATCTATGATAATGCATGTCGGACTAATGACAAACTGCATCAATTAAGTCTCTGTCAGAGGGATAGAAACCCCTAACCTGTCTCTCAAATACTCAAATGATTCCTTAGATAGTGGTTTAGTAAATATTTGTAATCTATTCTTTAGTGTTCACATAAACCAATTTGATTTCCTTTGACTCTACCTTCCCCTTCAGAAAGTTATACTTTATTGAAATATGCTTAGTCTTAGATTGAAATAGCATATTTTTAGACATGTCAATAGCTACAGAGTTATCATAGTAGATAACTACCGGTTCACCACAATTTACCCTGGTATCCTTCAACATTTGCTTCATCCACAAGAATTGAGTGCAATTAGTTGTTGCTGCAACATACTCAGCTTCTGTAGTAGATAAAGAAATGCATGACTATTTTTTGTTGATCCATGAAACTAGTTTCTTTCCAAGAAAAAAAGCTCCACCAGAATTGCTCTTCCTGTCATCAGTATCACCTGCCCAATCTGAGTTAGTATATGCACATTAAGTGAAATCATCATTTTTGGTATACCATAAACCATATTATGTTGTTCCTTGCAAATACCAGAATATCCTCTTTACTACACATTCATGATTTTCTTTAGGATTACTTTGATATCTTGAAACAATAATTACTGCATTCATAATATCAGTTCTAGTCTAAGTTAGATATAATAGACCACCAATCATAGACTTATAACTTGTCAGTTTTATCAGTGTAGAATTATCCTTGATAGATAATTTCTCACTTGTTGCCATAGGAGTACTTACCGATTTGGAATTATCCATCCGAACTTTTTCAACAATTCCCTCAGATACTTAGTTTGACAGATAAAAATGCCTTTGTCAGTTTGAGTAATCTGCAAACCTAAGAAAAATCTCATCTCACCAATCATGGACATTTCAAATTCATTCTTCATGTTGTTATCAAATTCCATGCACAATTTATCTTCTCCTCCAAAAATGATATCACCAACAAATACTTCAATAATCAGAATATCATTAACAACGATCTTATAATATAAATTACTATCAGCACTGCCTTTAGTAAAACCAAGCTTCAAAAGATATTTATCCAACCTTGCATACCAAGCTCTAGGAGCCTATTTCAATCCATATAAAGCTTTCTTCAATCTAGAAACCATATTTTTATCATCTGTCAGTGAATCCATCAGGCTGCTCAATGTATATTTCTTCCTCAAGCTCACCATTTAAAAAATTGCATTTAACATCCATTTGATAAACCTTATAGTTCTTGTAAGCTGCATATGCAAGAAATAGTCTACATGCTTCAATTCTAGCTACAGGTGAAAATGTCTCACCATAATCAATTCCTTCCATTTGAGAATATCCTTTACAAACTAATCTATCTTTTTTCCTTACAACTTGACCATCCCCATTCAGTTTATTCCTGAAAACCCATTTAGTTCCAATAACATTCTTATTTTTAGGTCGGGGAACTAAAGACTAGGTCTCATTCTTCTCTATCTAATCTAATTCATCTTCCATAGCCTTTAACCAATGTTTATCCTTACAAGCTTCAATAACAGTTGTCGATTCAACTTGAGAAATAAGACATTGATTCAACTTGAGAAATAATTCATTCTTCATGTTGTTATCAAATTACATGCACAATTTATCTTCTCCTCCAAAAATGATATCACCAACAAATACTTCAATAATCAGAATATCATTAACAATGATCTTACAATATAAATTACTATCAGCACTGCCTTTAGTAAAACCAAGCTTCAAAAGATATTTATCCAACCTTGCATACCAATCTCTAGGAGCCTATTTCAATCCATATAAAGCTTTCTTCAATCTGCAAACCATATTTTTATCATCTGTCAGTGAATCCATTAGGATTCTCAATGTATACTTCTTCCTCAAGCTAACCATTTAAAAATTCACATTTAACATCCATTTGATAAACCTTATAGTTCTTGTAAGCTGCATAGGCAAGAAATAGTCTAACAACTTCAATTCTAGCTACAGGTGCAAATGTCTCGCCATAATCAATTCCTTCCATTTGAGAATATCCTTTACAAACCAATCTATCTTTTTTCCTTACAACTTGACCATCCTCATTCAGTTTATTCCTGAAACCCCATTTAGTTCCAATAACATTCTTATTTTTAGGTCAGGGAACTAAAGGCTGAGTCTCATTCTTCTCTATTTGATCCAATTCATCTTCCATAGCCTTTAACCAATGTTTATTCTTACAAGCTTCAATAAGAGTTTTTGGTTCAAGTTGAGAAATAAGACATGCCTCTTCATTTGCCAATTTTATTCTTGTCATAACTCCCTTGTTCCTATCTCTAATAATTTTATCTTCAGAATGATTTAATCTTGCATACCTTGGTGTCTTCTGAACTTCAAGTTCATTGCTCTGATCATCAGTCACAGTTGATTTTTCTGATTGTGTTGGTGTAACTGTTTCAGCTTCCTGTATCGATTGAGGTATTGTCAGTTCAGTTATGATCATTTCCACTGTCGGTTCCCTGTCATATGATATAGAATGATTTATATACTATTCATCCACTTTCACATTAGCACTCTCTACAATTTTTTGCAATTTTTTGTTATAACATCTGTATGCTTTGCTCTAAATTGAATAACCAAGAAATATCCCTTCATCACATCTAGGATCAAACTTTCCAATTGAATCATCTTTTTTGATATAGCATTTACTTCCAAAAATTCCAAAATACCTAACAGTAGGTGTATGTCCAAACCATAGTTCATAAGGGGTCTTACCGGTTTCACCTTTGATATGAACTCTGTTGAATGTGTAGACTGTTGTACTCACTGCTTCTTTCCAATAGATATGAGACAATTTGGCTTCCATCATCATAGATCTTGCTACATCCAAAATGGTTATGTTCTTTCTTTCCACTACTCCATTTTGCTGAGGAGTCCTAGGTGCGGATAGTTGTCTCTTGATTCCATTTATCTCACAATAACTGTCATGAGAAGTGAACTCATCGTCATGATCTAATCTTAGACATTTGATTTTTAATCCAGTTTCAGTTTCAACCTTCGCATTAAAGATCTTGAATTTCTCAAAAGCTTCAGACTTCTCCCTTAGAAAAGTCACCCACATCATTCTAGAATAGTCATCAATAATTAGCATGAAATACCTATCACCTTGAAACCTTCTAGTCCTTGTTGGACCACATAAGTCAGTGTAAATCAAATCAAGCACATCATTAGATTTATCATGTATGCTCTTAAAAGAACTTCTAACGTGCTTACCCAATTGACATTCCTTTCATACCGGATTATGAGGCTCTAATCTTAGGTATATCTCTAACTTCGTTAGTTGAACTGATCTTAACAATACAATCAAAATTAACATGACACAACCTCTTATGCAATAGCCAAGTCTCATCAATATGAGAAATCAAGCATGTCTTATTACCAGTGTTCAAGTTAAAGATATTACTTCCTGTCTGAATACCGGTTGCAATCTCCAAACCAGTCTTGTTAATGATTTTGTATTTTCTATCTTTAAACTGAAGTTGAAAACCCTTATCAACCAATTGGTCAACACTCAAAAGATTATGCTTTAAACCTTCTACATAATAAACATTATCAGTATTATGCTTTCCATCCAAAGAAATAATACCTCTACCTTTGATCATGCATGCCTTGTCATCTCCAAATCTAACTTAGCTGCCATTGTATTCTTGCAGGGATAGAAATTTCCTTTTATCTCCATTCATATGATGTTAGCATCCACTATCAATTACCCATTCATCCTTATCTTCAACTTTTACGTCCAGGGACTTTTCTTCATTTTTGATAGCTGGTTTTGGTTTATCTTCCTTCAAAGCATAGAACACCCATTCTTTTCCATTGTTGGATCCACTAGCAGAGTTTTCTGTGAGTTCATCTCCAGAGTCATCAGTTACTCCCTCCTCATCTTCTATGTAGCATTGTTTACTTTTCTTGAATATATATTTGTTCTGGTTAGGATTAAAATATTTCTTAACTCTTTCCTCAAACCTTGCATTCCTTTTAGGACATCTAGATGTAAAATGGCCAATCTTATTACATGCAAAACATTTAAAAGGTTCTTTTCCTTCATACTTACTTCCAGTTGGTCCTTTAGGTACTCTTCTACCAAATAAGGCTTTAAGTTGCTCAAGTTCTTCATCTTCTTTCCTCATTTCTTCCAATTCTTTTGCATATAAGGCTTTCCAAGTACTTTTGTCGATAGATGATGATGATGATGATGCATGAAAAGCAGTTTCAATCTTTACAGCTCCAGAAGATCCAAATTCTTCAAGCTCAAAAGCAGATAATTTCCCAATCAGAATGTCTCTATTAACTGAAGTGTTTGCCATTGTTCTTAACTCATTAATTGTAGTTGCCTTCATCTTGTAAGCTGGTGGAAGGGCTCTCAAGAATTTGGAAACTATTTCATCTTCACTTAGAAATCCTCCACAACATTGAATTCCCATAACAATCTCATTTACTCTTTCCATAAACACAACAGTTCTTTCATTATCTTCCATTTTCAAGTTTTCATATCTTACCCGGTAACCATCAAGTTTAGCAATTTTGACACTAGGATCACCTTCATTCAAAGTTTGTAATTTGTCCCACATAACTTTAGCCGATGATTTATCAGTCAATACCATGATTTGTTGATCAGTAAGTGGACATAAGAGGGCTTTCTAGCTCTACAATCATTTTCAATATTCTTATCCATGTCTGCAGGAGCAGGATTGCCAGATGATGGATCATAAGGTGTGTATCATTTCTTAGTGATCTCCCAAATATCCTTGCCAAGACATCTAAGATGATTCTCCATTCAAATTTTCCATATCCTATAATTTGTTCCATCAAGCTTAGGGATTTCTCTTTTGAAAATAGTTGCCGGTGGATTAGAAGTGTTAGTTGCCATAGGATCTACCTCAAGCGGTTAAGGTTCTGCAAAAGAGGACCAAATCTCTAATACCAATTGTTAGGATAACCGGTGAACAACTAAGAGGGGGGTGAATCATTTTTTAACAAATTATAACTTTTAATCCACAATACAACCTTAAACAAATCAAGTACCGGTAAAGTACATATAGATGTCGGTAGGATCAGATACCGATAAACAATACAACTTAACAATTAACCAAATAATCAATGCAAAGCAACCATACCACATAACACCATGATTTCTACGTGGAAAACGCGGAAAGGGAAAAACCACAGTGGGAAGCCTACCCACAGTCAGATGATACTTCTGTAGAAAGTATGTGATACAATAAGGGGCCTACACTTGCAAGAAGGCACACTGCCTTGTCTGTACTACTCATTACAAAAGAGTCTCACTGACTACAGAGAGGCTACAACCATCTCAAGATAAATGGACAATAATCCAATAGAGTGAACTGCTAGAAATAGCATCTACCATGCTTGATTACAGTCCTGGTTAAGCTTAGTGTCGGAGGACTAAATCCTCTTCTGAATCCAATTCGATCACCAATGATTGACCAACTCCTCTTCCTGAGTGATATTATAATATTCTCTCATTACATTCCTCAACCATGACCTTTTTCATAACCATGATACTCTGCAAAGATTTTCTACCTCTTATTTATACAAACCCTAAGGCCTAAACCAATTAGGTCGGCCACCTAAAAGATATTACAATAAGATCATTACACAATTCCATATTACAATGATATTCCATGTCATCTTAAGACCAAAACATTAATAACAAATCCATAAATCCTCTTAAAGCATCCCGATAATGTGTAGAGTACATGTTAGCATGATACCGGTCCATAACCTAGATAGGTACCGAACCTATTATGGGTCCACCACACCAAAGAAATGTCTTCAAGCAGTTGAATCATGATCAAAGAACATCTTTAGCATCCTGAAATCCATGAAGAAGTTGCACCAACACCAATTATGCATCCTGTCATGATTCCTCAATGAAAGCTTCGTCGGTAAAGCCTTAAACTAGTGTCGGTAAGGGTTTTCCAAAGTGTATGATAGTATCCAATTACCAAACCAATATCAACTGACCAAAACATTCTCATGGAGCATATAACACATGAACTCAAACATACTTCACTGATCCAAAATTACCAGAAGTGTCCAACAGATAGTCTCTTCTACCGGTAACACTAGTTCTTCTACCAGTAACCAAAACCTGTTTGTCGGTAACCAATCATAATAGCTAGTGTTTAAATCAATGACAAAATATCAATGTAACACATAATCAATTCATCCATAATGCCAACATGTTCATGACATTGGCAGGAGTCTATGACTAGAACCGCATCAGCAGATTTGATGGAATGAGTGAGTTATGATGTACTGAGCAGTCAGTCAGGAAGATTAGTTAACTGGGTACAAGAAGAGTTACTTAGATTGATAAACCGATAGTATTTTTGTTATATTTTTTAGTTATGAATTATGCGTTTGACATGAGTAAAGCATATTAAGCAAGATTGACTAGGTTCAATGTACCTACGAAATTGTTCCAAGGGTTTTAGCTTACTTAGCAAAGTTGTTTATAAAAAGATGAATATTGTGTGATGATGTATAAGATGAAGGATCTAGAATGAGAATTTGATTGTGCAGTGGAAATTGAAGCTCTATATTGATGTCTAGTCGGTGTTAGAAGAAGAACTGAAGTGGATCTAATCAGGCACACAGGTGCTATATGCAGATCAGTCAAACTTGTTGTTCCTTAATAGTTGCAGCAAGATAAAATCATCTCACAAGGTCACTTCTAACAAGGTGCAGTAGGATCCTTACAGGTTCAAAGGTTTAAATCCTCTAACCAAATGACACATTATCTTGTGTTTTTAAATCTCATAGTTGGGTAGCTCCTAACAGGACTAGTCCTAACAGGCCTTATTGTAGTAGCTCTTAACGAGGCTGAGACACTCTTAACTGGGTATTGCCCCTAATAGGGTATTGTAAGACCTTAACCGGTCAGATCTCTATACTGTAGATAGTCGATCTTTGTGGATACTAATTTCCATCATGGTTTTTCCCATTTGGGTTTCCATGTGAAATTGTTTATGTTATGGTTTTCATGTTTGCTTATGTGGTTTTATTTCTTGCATGCATATTGGTTTTCAAGTTGATAAAAGGTGTAATTAGTTTTATATTGTTTTTGCTTGCACTAATTCACCACCCCCCCCCTCTTAGTGCCTTATAAGTTTATTAGAAGTAACATAAAATATCTATCACCTTGAAATATTTTAGTCCTCGCCGGTCCACACCAATCAATATGAATAAGATCAAGAATTTCATTAGATTTATCATGTACACTTTTGAAAGAATTTCTAACTTGATTACCCATTTGACATTCTCTACATACCAGATTATGAGGTTTAATAATCTTGGGAAAATCTCTGACAATCAGTATTAAACTGATCTTCACTATGCAATCAAAATTTACATGACACATCCTCTTATGCCATAACCAACTTTCATCAATTTGAGAAATCAAGCAAGTCTTCTCATCAGAGTTCAAATGAAAGATATTACCCTTGGTCTGAGTTCCGGAAGCAATATCCAATCTAGATCTATCGATTATCTTACATTTTCTATCCTTGAATTGTAAATGAAATCCTCTATCCACCATCTGACCTACACTTAAAAGATTATGCTTTAAGCTTTCAACATAATAAACATTATCAGTATTAGTCTTACCATCCTATGATATTGTTCCTTTTCCTTTGATCCTACACATCTTGTTGTCTCCAAATCTGACTAATCCACCATCAAATTCTTGCAATGATAAAAACTTTCTCTTGTCACCAGTCATGTGATGCGAGCATCCACTATCTATGACCCATTCATCCTTCTCTTCAAATTTTGTAGCTAAATCCTTTTCTTCAGTATGAGTTATTTCAATGACAAATTCTGAAGAATCATCCTTAATAGCAATAAGACCCAATCTTTGTCGGATGAGGTTCCATTACCAGATATAGGTTCATCATCATCATCATCATCATCATCATCATCATCATCATCATCATCATCATCATCATCATCATCAGTAATATCGAAATCATCATCACCAGCATAATAACATGGTTTATCCTTATTCCTTTTGAATCTAGGTCCCCTTTGGTATTCAGGATTAGGCTTATAATTCCTCACAAACCTTTCATGATTCCTGGCAGCTCTTTCAGGGCATCTAGAAGCAAAATGACCAATCTTATTGCATGAAAAACATTTAAAAGGGACTTTTCCTTCATACTTACTTCCAGCTGGTCCTTTAGGAATTCTTCTAGCAATTAGAGCTTCCGACTCTTCAAGATCTCTTTCTTCATTCTCAATTTCCTCCATATCCTTAGCATACATCTCTTTCCAATCTAGCTTCTTCTTACCGGAGGCAGATTCTTTAAATGCAGTCTTAGTTTTAGCAGCACTCTGATCTCCAAGTTCTTCAAGTTCAAAAGAAGTCAATTTCCCAAGTAATATATCTCTGGTCACAGTGGTACTTGACATTGTCCGGTGTTCATTGATAGTAGTAGCCTTCATCTTGTAAGCCAGAGGTAAAACTCTCAGAACTTTTTACACTATCTCATCTTCACTGACTGATCTACCACAACATTTGATACCCATGACAATCTCATTGACTCTATCCATGAAAGAACTTATCTTCCCATCTTCTTCCATCTTCAAAGTTTCATACCTTACTCAGAAACCTTCAAGTTTAGCAATCTTTACAGCTTGGTCACCTTCATAAAGAGTTTCAAGCTTCAACCAGCTCTACTTAGCATTCTCCAATTCTATGACATTCAATAACATCTCATCAAATAGGGTTCTTAACAATGCTTCTTTTTCTCTCACATCATTTTTTCAGCTCTCTTCTATTCATCAGCAGGTGCCAATGTTCTAGAATTAGGATCATGATGTATATATCCTTTCTCCACTATCACCCAAACTTCAACTCCAAGATATCAAAGATAATCTTCATTCGCTCCTTCCATATTTTGTAATAAGTACCATCAAATCTGGGACTCTCCTTCTAGTAGGGATTGAATGTAGAACTTGATTCTAATGCCATCAGATCTTCTCAAGCGGTTAAGCTTCTACAGATAGTACCTTTCTCTGATACCAATTGTTTGAATGGTCTGATACTGGCAGTAAACTAAGAGTGGGGGCGAATGAGTTTACTAACAAGTACAGCAATTAATTCAATTATAAACTTTATACTAGAGCACAACACAATGAAAGATATATCATGAAAGTGCAACACACATAACACCAATATTTTAACATAGAAAAAATGGAAAGGGAAAAACCACGGTGGAAAACCCTACTCATAATCAGATGAATACTCTGCACTAGTATTATGAATTATTACAATGGGGTCTACACTTGCACAAAGGCCAATAGCCTAGAGCACACTGCTCATCACAAAGGGAAGTCTCACTATCTTACATAAATATTGGACTACAATCTGGAAAGAAATGAACTATGAAAGTAGCATCTACTAAGGCGTGATACAGTTCCAGTTAAGCATTGATGTCTGCTCTACAATAAAAAACCTTTCCAACCTTCACTCGAATGATATGACTCTATTCGCACATAATCCTTTCTCTAATAATGCAGACAAACCCATCCCATAACCATCCTCTGACAATTACATGAATAAGTCACCTATCAATACAGATCATCAACCTTATTGACAAGGTCGGCTAAACCCATAATTACAAAAATTACATCACACGATATCACGGGACAAATATATTATGATTTACATTACATAGAATGGACCTAAATCAAGTATCCAAATAATTATATCTGTCGGAAATAATGCTAAGACCAAAATCTAACATGCTTCACCTACCAGTAGAAACCCTCAATGAAATAAAAGAAATTTTAACCAGATCCAAATAGGACAATCATAACAACACGCCATCTAATACAAAGTCACCAAAATCTTGAGACATGATCAAGAAACACCTTCAGCATGATAGAAATCAATTCCATAAGTCGGACGAACCCAAAATCCACTAACCAAGTCACCAAATAATGCATACCGATAAAGCTAACCAGGATAGCTAGAGGCAAGCCGGTAAAGCCAAAAATAGAAAGCTAGTTAGTTCCGGTAAATACCAAAAGCGATAACAGCCAAAGCACCAAATCATGAACCAACAGAATATAGCGAGCATATAGCCATCCAGAATAAGCATCAAAAACCAATTCTAGAGATCTGATCATACCGGATCATAATCGCAGCTAAAACCAAGAAGATCACCAAGACTAACTAGGATAGATCCAACCAGGATAGTCTCCAACCGGGATACAGTGTTGACATCAATGACAACACTTAACCAAATCCAGCATATTGCCAATAATTACAACAATTATCTAATTATTTATTAGCTTAATTCCTTTAATTACTTTTTCATTTACACTAAACTTAGGTGTTTTTTGTTATCTAGAATTTTGTTTTCTAGATTTAGTTCAAGTTGTAGTTGAGATTAATTTAGCTCCTCTTTGCTTTTCTATAGTTCTCCTAATTTTAGCATTATTATTTTGCATCTATGGTTTCATTCATCCTTCTATACAGATTCATTCATTTATTTTAATTATATCTCCAATCAATGTTGCGTGTAATAATATAAAATTTCCAAGTTGTTATTGAGCACATTATCTTTACTTAATCTCTTTTGTGTGATAGGTTTTTTTCTTGTAGATGATTCTTGGCTCTTATGGTTGTATCATCAAATTCTATAGATATCTCCCTAAATTGGATTTTGGCTATAATACCACAAAGTCAACAAGGTATTCACATAATTCTAGTGTGATAACCAAATACTCAATCACTCCCTTAGGTTTAATAGTGGACTTTTTTTAGTTGCAAGATAGTTAGTGTTAGCCTTATATTCATTAATTATAGACTATTCATTGTTTCCTTAGTTATAAAATTTATGGTTGTACCAAGATTAACCAAGGTATTTTTTGGTGTAAATTTGTTATCCTCAATTTTGGCTTACTCAAAATTGTGGGATAACCCCTACGAAATTTTTCCATTTCATTGCCCACACCCTCTAAGATTACATGTCGAGGTGCTTGTCAAACTCCCTCATCTGTAGTCAAGCTCTCAAGAAATCATCTTGAACCGAATCTCAATTTGTCAAATCTAAAAACTCTGACAAATTCTCTTTTTAGGAGTTAGTTTTTAATTTTTGGTGTAAATTGGGTTTATAATCCCAATTTGCACCAAAGTCCCTCTTCTTGGTGTAAATCGAGTTTATAAACCTGATTTGCACAAAAGTCACCCTTTTGGTGTAAATTGGGTTTATAACCCCAATTTGCACCAAAGTCACCCTTTTGGTGTAAATTGGGTTTATAGCCCCAATTTGCACCCAAGTCACCCTTTTGGTGTAAATCAGGTTTATAAATCCAAATCGCACCAAAGTAACCCCTTGCAATTTTTTGGTCTGTTTTTGTCTAACTCTAGGAATTCCTCAAATCCATATTGCACTCCACTCCAAATGTCAAACTCCGCACACCAAGATCAGATGACTCTAAAATACATGCTACCTTGCAACAATATGAATATTTTCTTGAAGAAGGATGATCATAATAAAGATGTGTCTCCAAACACTTGGTCACCTTTTTATGCATCTCTAGTGCAATAGCATTTTGTAATTTCAATCGACACTTCAATTGTCATTTTTAAATTCCAATTGACACCTCAAGTGTCATTCTATGTATTCTCTAGTACATATGTAGGACTGCACGTGTCCTAAGTTGGTCACAAATTAGTTGTAACTTTTCTAGTTTCATGTTGCACTTCTCCTCTATATATATGAGGATGCTCATTGTAATAAAGATATTTTATCCATCTTTTGGGCAATGCAACAAAACTTTGTCAGTTCACTCTAAAACTTTGTTTTTAGATGTAAATCAAATTGCAATGAATAAAAGAGACAAATTTCTTTCAATATTTGTGTTGGAACAAGTTGTAATGTGATGACATTATTCAGAGTCGATTGTGAGTATTGTGATGTTTTTTGAAACCCAATCTTGTAGTCTTTGAGTTGTTTATTGTGTTTATAATTAATGATATATTGTCAAACTTGATCTTGTATTCTTTGATCTACTTATCACATTTGAAGCTAATGTTTCATGCTCAAGAAAAAAGATAACTCATATTC
This sequence comes from Cryptomeria japonica, assembly GCF_030272615.1. NCBI lineage: Eukaryota > Viridiplantae > Streptophyta > Pinopsida > Cupressales > Cupressaceae > Cryptomeria > Cryptomeria japonica. The sequence goes on along the minus strand of NC_081414.1, from coordinate 758,851,596 downwards.
TTTGTGTTGCTTTTACCTTTTGCGTTTGTGCACTTAAGGTGAAGTGTATGTTGAAGTCTTTGAGCTACACATATTTCATCTTTGTTCTTGAAGCTTTATAGAAAGTCATAGAAATTCTTTGATCTTTCATAAGCTTCTTGGTTGTATTTGAAATTTTATTGTAAGAAAGAGTCCTCTATATTTGTAAAGGTTGATAGGATAGTGATAAAAAAAAAAGACTTTGAGCTTTATTATTACTTTCCCATCCCAAAGTTATTTTTAGAAAAATGGAGAAAAGGGAGGCTTTGTACTCTTATGTATACTTTTCTTCTAAGTTAGTATAGATTTTATATCACTGCAAATTAGAAGTGTTTTCAGCCTTAGGAAGGAAAATCCATTCTAAATAGAGAATTGGGTTAATACTTACTCTAAAAAAAGAGAGTAAAGTAATTGTATATGTTGGCATTTGACTAAACCGGTAAATGATTGATTGGTGAATGTGATGAAGAGATTGAGATTCATGTTTGATGACTAAGTCTTGTGTTATCATTGATGGCAACAATATTTTTGTAGTCATATAAGTCTTGGAAGCCAACCGGTAAGGTATAACCAGTACAGATGATAGTTTACCAGTGAACCGGAAAATAGGTTCTTAACCGGTAAACAAAGACAGAGTTGCATTCATACAACTGGTACAGGCGATTGGTGAAGAGTTGAATGATGCAGTTTAATAGGAGTGATGGAGATAGGTATTTGGAGCTATGTTCATGACTGCATTGGTAGATTCAACCAGAGAAGCAAGATTTGATGTACAGAGAAGGCATTCTAATGAACTTTTAATCGGTAGTGATAAAGTCACTTAAATCGGTAAACTGGCACAGGCTTTGTTTTATTTTTAGTTTGTTATGTTAGTGGCTGACATAAGTTTGCCGTGCAATGTTATTTCATCTACATTCATTGAACCTGGGAAATTATTCCAAGGTTGTAGCCGACTAAGTTGATGTTTATAAAAAGTGTGATGAGTTATCAGATATGCATGTGTACGTTAATGAGATCGAAGGTGAATATTGAGATTTTGATTGTGTGGTGATTAGTGAAGCTCTGTATTGATGTGTTGTTGAATTTTTGAGGATCTGAAGTGGATATTATCACACACAGAGGTGTTATGTGGAGATCATTTGAACTATTGTTATCCTAACAATTACAGCAGCAATATCCCTTAATTGGGTAGGTCCTAACAGGCCTCACATTGTAAATCCCTTAACCGGGTAGCTCTATATTAGGTGTTAAATCCTCTTGCAAAGTTGATCCTAATAGGTCAAAGCTCCTAACAGGGATAATCATTCAAATCCCTTAACCGGGTGACTCCTAACCAGGTCTTCTCCTAACAGGGCATATTTGTAAGACCTTAACCTGTCAATATTTCTATTTTGCAGATAGTGAATCTTGTGGGTATTAACTCCCACTATGGTTTTTCCCTTTTGGGTTTCCACATATAAATCTCTTGTGATATGTGGAATTTGTTTTATTGGGAATTATCTTATGTGGTGATATTCCTCTTATGCTTGTTAAGATTTAAGGTGTTTAAGTTGGTGATCAGATTCATATTTTTTTTGCTTGCACTGATTCACCCCCCCTCTCAGTGCCTTATAAGTTTATCAATTGGTATCAGAGCCTACCTTCTTTGAGGCTTAACCACTTGAGAAGGATTTCTAAGGAAAACATGGGGGATATGAGTTATAGAGAGAGGTCTAATAAACTTGTAGAAAGTGAGGAAGCCCTAGAAACATTGGGAGGCAAGTATAAAGCTTCACTTGCTAAGATAAGAGAGCTAACTGAACAACTGTTGGAGGTTTTTTAGAGCAATTCTTCTGATGAAGCAAACATAGGTGCATTGGTTGATGAGGTGGAGAAACTAAATGATGAGAAGACTAACTTGAGGAGAGAGCTATAAGCCCTAACTATCTAGATGAGTCAGGAACTTGAAGCAAGGAGGGAAACAGAAGACAAGATCAAAGAGAAAGAGCATGAGATCTTCAAGATAAATCAGGAAAATTGTACTATATATGAACACTGGCATGAGGAAAAAGAAGAAAAATAAGAGATAAAGCAAGAACTAGATATGGAAATGTCTCTTAGAGAGACTCTTATGAAAAATAATGAAGACCTTACACAAGAACTTGTTGGTGCTAATGAGAAGCTTGCTAAGTTTAACAAAAGTTCTACCATGCTTGATGAATAGATCCAATCTCAAAGGATGAACGGTGACACAACTGGATTGGGTTACAATACATTTGAGAAAGGTGAATCTTTCGATACAAAGGATAACATGCATGAAGGTAAATCTACGTCTAAGATTCAAAAACCCACCAGTAAGAAATCCTATAAGCCTGTTTGTTTCAATTTTTATAAGGCAGGACATACTGCTAATATTTGTAGAAACATATCTGATGTTGCTAATGGTTATAGACCTAATACATATCAAGGATATAAGCCTACAAACTTTAATGGTTATTATTACACTTACAACATGCATGGGCATAGAGATGTTGAGTGCAGGTATGGAGCAAATAGTCCAGCACCTCACATGATTCAAAGGTCTAGTGGTGGTTGGAAAAGAACCTTTAATGACCGAAGAATTCCTAACTAGGAAAGACCCTATGCTAACTGGTCTAGTCTCTATGAGATGGAAAAGAGGATGAATGTGGTTTGCATAATCTGTCATAACTATAGTCATGTAGCCATGAACTGCAAAAGAAGGATTGGAAGAGGCAATGTTGGACCTTGGAAAACATCTGGTATGGCTTGTTATCATTGTCATAAACCGTGACATATTTTAAAGTTTTGCAGAGCTAAGATGAACCAACTAGTGAATCAATCCGCTGACCAGAAAGGGAAGATAAAAGTTGATGTGGAGGAGACCAGAGCTGAAATGAACAGAATCTGGAAAAAGAAGGATGATGAGAAAACTAAAGTCAAACCATTTGAAGATCCTATTTATTCACCTAGTGTGGAGAACCCTTCATGGGCAAACTAAGATGTTAAAAAGCTTAGGTTGAGCTTAATGTTAGATCTATTTTTGAACCCCCTGAAGGACTATGAGGTATGTTAAATCTGTATACTTTATTATGACATTAAGAAGTGATTTTGTGATCAAACCGATAGGTTTGATGTGTTATGAGAACCAGTAGTGTGTTATAAGATATTTTAAGGTTTTATCGATAATGGCATTTAATGCGATAGATAATGGGAAAATAAAAGGAACTTTTTGAATGTTATTTTTCACATTGCATTCTTGTGAGCACATAGAGAGCGAATAGACAAGAGCAGGGTTTGTGTTTGCAGCATTGACAAATATTTGTAGTGATCTAGTGTGATCCGTGATCAATAATTGGTGATAAAGCTTTGTTGGTGTTTGCAACCCTAGTGCAGAAGTGGTAAAAGGTATTTTCCCAGAAATCTTGTTATCTTCTTATCTTTTTGAATCATTGAAGATGGACACCCCACATGTAGTTTATGTTACTTATAGACCCCATCCTGAATTTAAGAGACACCCATTTAAGTCTAAGGCAATTGATCCTGTCGGAGCCCTATCCAAAGTTCCTTATGGTGTCTTACATGTTGAAGATGTTATATCATTTTATCATTGCAAATTGGAGGATCTTGGTATTTCTATTATTTTTTATCAGTATAAAGCATTGTGTGATAAGAATGGAGTGATAAAAGAGCAGTTCAAAAGGGTTACTGAGAAAGGGTTTCACCATACCCTAAATTTATTTAATGATTTTGATGATGAACTTGTGAGATATGTGCTTAGCAGAATTCATGACCAGTTTATGTGGCTCGACCGACCACATAAAATTTCTAAGGAAGCTATTCACGCAGTCACCAAATTTTGTGTCACCGGTGAGGTCCTTGTACTTAGATCCATTCCTAAGAATGATGTAGAAAATTCAACAGGATCTAAATGGGATGGAAGAGAAATGACAATGAATAATATCAATGATCCAGTAATAAAGTATGCATCTATGGTGATCGATTACCGGATCTATTACTCTAGCAGGATGAACAACATCCATGTTGTTGCTATCCACATCACCCACTGGATGATAAAACAGGATGTTGATTATGACTTGTCGAAGGCATTAAGGAGTCAACTGATGTTGAACCTAGAATCCATCAATAAGGATAAGAGGTTAATGTTCAAATTTGGTCAAATATTTCTTGGTCTATTCTTTTACTTTTAGAGTTATTTCCTCGGGTTTGGTGATATCCAATGGATAGATGGCACTCCAGCATTGGTACAAATGAAGAATAGCATTAGAATGCTTGGTAATGGTTTTGACAAGATTGCATGGGGATATTTTAAAGACTTTCAGAAGAAAATGAATGCAAGGGAAAGGATACCAGTAGAGGTTGTCAACTGGTATGAAAACACAATTTTCTTTATGGTTGATACAGATACTTGCATGATGGAGGCAATTGTGCCCCAGACTACATGGGTTATGCCCATGGGATATGAATTGAACAAGGATCTTCTGATTGCATATGCTAATCATTTGCTTGCCCAACTAGTAGATACAACAGCAGAATGTTTTGGCACTTACAAGGAGAAATCCCTTCAAGTGCATTCAGAACTTAACAGACCAGTTATAGAAAAGAAATTTAGAAAGGAAGTTGAAGCGTTTTTCAAGAAAGAGGGATTCACAAAGGAATCCATTGCTAAAGAAAGAGAAAGACATGTTTCTCAACTGGATAGAATATCAAGTGCACCAACTGGTACCCCCACCGGTGTAAAGACAAGAGATGGAAAGGAGAAAGTTGTAGAGAAAGAAAAACTAGAAGCTATTAAGAAGGAGAAACCAGTAGCAACAAAGAAGGAGAAACCATCAAAGATTCAGTTCCGGAGAAAAGGTAAGATTGTTGAACCACCTACTGCACCAGTTAAGACTGGTAAAAGGGAAAAGCAACAAGTACAGAAACTGGTAGATGTTTATGAAGAAGAGACTGAGTCCGAAGGAGAAAAGAAATCCCTAAGGGCCAGCGGCAAAAGGTCAAAGAGTGTTGGTACCTCAACTGTGAAATCTCCACAGAAACTGGTAAGATCAAGCTCACACCTCTTGAAAATTTAATAATAAACATTAAAGAGTATGGTGTATTGATTGGTGTGTAGAAACTCTATGATAAGTTTAGTGAGGATGAACAAAGGTCAAAGAAGATGCAATTGTTTACATGATGAATAAATACAGCAAGGCCCTAATTGAATTGCAAGGGAAAATTCCAAATTCTTTGTACAATATAATTGATGCTAGATGGTAGGCAGCCATGAGACAAGACACGGAATTTATTGAATATTTTCTAAAAAACTTGCAACCTGAAGCTACTAGGGAAGAGCTAGATGAAATTTTTGCTAAGGCAAAGTCATCTTTTAGGTTAAAGAAAAGGTTGACAAGAATGTTAATTGGCAAGATCCAATCAGTCCATGAGAAGACCGAACAAATTTTGAAGAAGGTACTGGGTCTAATTCTAGATGAAGAGGAAGAAGTTAAGGAAGATGAACCGGAAAGGTTTGAGGCTAAAGATCTTCTGAAATGTGTTAAGATAACTGATTTTAAGCCTGATGAAATTGTGTTGGATGATCAACTAGTGAACACACAAACTAAATCGGTGAATATCCTTGATGATGATGATACTGGTAATATTGATGATGCCAATTCTACTGACAATGTAGATGTATAGGATGTTGATGTTGATATGTCTAAGCAACATGAATAGTAACAGGGACAAGAAGAGAAGAAAGATGAAGAAGAAAAGAAAGATGAGGAGCCACCGGTAGTAACTCAAACTGTTGGTACATAGCCCCCACCAGAATAGGAAATAGAAAAGGAAAAGGAAGAGGAGAAAACTGAAGACAAAAGAGGAAACAAAGGAGAAGAAGTCAGAGAAGACTGAACCTAAAGTGACACCTTTGTCACTTGATTCTAAGAAGATTATTGTTGATGAAGATGATGATGATGCTATAAGCATCAAAGGACCCCTAGACATGGACAATTTGATCTCAACTGAGTTGATGGAGATTGCAACTTTCATGCAATCCCAGGCCAAGAAGAAGAGGATGAAAGAACAACAGAAGGAGGGAGAAACAATAAGAAATGTTGTTCATATTTTGGCAAGTCTCCTACTGGAGACTGATATTGATAACTTTGCCACTCCTATTGACAAGCTTGGTCAACTTGTTAATGATACTGAAGAATAGATGAAATCATTTGAGGATGTAGCTTATATCAGTGTTGAGAAGGATTACAAGAAGAAAAGAACTAAGCAATTGTTGACTAAAATTGATAAAGGGAAAGTTTCTCTTACTATCAATAAGGACTATTTGAAAGAAGGACTTGAGATTGGAGGTAAAATACTCTCAATTGTTTCAAAATTTTCATTGTTTTGTGCTGATTTGAAGAAGAAGGAGAAAGATGAGTAAGAACTTCAAGTTCTTAGTGAGTCATTAAATCCCCTCAATGACCCTGCTATCAAATTTGGAAAATCAATTGTTGAACTTCAGCATAAGATGAAAGCTTATGAAAATGAACACGTTAAGAGGATCAGATCATAGCAGGAATTAGAGACACAGCTGATATCGAAGGTGGAAATCTTGCAGAGAGCTTATAAAGAGTCTGAAGCTCTCCTTGCAACACTGGAGATGAGTACCATAGATGCCATGGAAGAGTTTGTTGGATAGATAAAGACACATGTGGAGATAACTGGCACTATTTTGGAGACCTAGAATAATGATCTGACACAATTGAAATCACATTTTAGTGATGTTTTTTCTATGATTGCATTGTAAAAATATTTTGAACTCCTATATCTATATATGCTACGAAATTTTGATGCAATTTTTATATAAATGTTTTTATCTTTCATGTATTTACTTCTTTTTTTGGTATTGTTGTCAAAGGGGGAGTAATAGTTGAAGAGTCAGTCAAAATTTTGTATGTAAAAGAAAAGGGGGAGTAGTAGTTTAAGTCATTTCATTTTTGTAATAGCATGCAATTGCTAAGGGGGAGTATATGTCATGAAGTTAATTTTTGTATTGCACACTTAGTTGACAAAAAAAAAATTCCTAAGTGTTGCCATCATTGCCACAAGGGGAGAATGTTGGCATTTGACTGAACCAGTAAATGATTGATTGGTGAATGTGATGAAGAGATTGAGATTCATTTTTTATGATTGTCTTGTGTTGTCATTTATGGAAACAATGTTTTTGTAGTCATCTAAGTCTTGGAAGCAAACAAGTAAGGTATAACCAGTATAGATGGTAGTTTACCTATTCAACCAACTAGTACAGGTGATTGGTGAAGAGTTGAATGATGTGGATTTACAGGAGTGATGGAGGCAAGTATTTGGAGCTATATTCATGACCCAATTGGCAGATTCAACCGGACAAGTGAGATTTGATGTACAAAGCAGGCATTCTGATGAACACTTAACCAATAGTGATAAAGTCACTTAAATCTGTAAATTGGCACAGGTTTTGTTTTATTTTTAGTTTGTCATGTCGGTGGCCAATATAAGTTCATCGTGCAATGTAAGTTTTTCTAGGTTCATTGAACCTTGGAAATTGTTCTAAGGTTGTAGCCGACTAAGTTGATGTCTATAAAATGTATAATGAGTTATGAGATAGGCATGCATATGTTAATGAGATCGAAGGCGAATATTGAGATTCTGATTGTGTGGTGATTAGTGAAGCTCTGTATTGATATGTTGTTGAAGTTTTGAGGATCTAAAGTGGATCTTATCAGACACAAAGGTGTTATATAAAGATCATTTGAATTGTTGTTATCCTAATAGTTACAGCAGAAAAATCTCTTAACCGAGTAGGTCTTAACAGGCCTTACATTGTAAATCCCTTAATCGGGCAGCTCTATATTAGAGTGTTAAATCCTCTTGCGAGGTTTATCCTAATAGTTCAAAGCTCCTAACAGAGCTAATCAATCAAATCCTTAAACTAGGTGACTCCTAATCAGGTTTGCTCCTAACAAGGCATATTTGGAAGACCTTAACCGGTCAAGATTTCTATTCAGCAGATAGTGAATCTTGTGGGTATTAACTCCCACTGTGGTTTTTCCCTTTTGGGTTTCCACGTATAAATCTCTTGTGTTATGTGGAATTTGTGTTATTGGGCATTAGCTTATGTGGTGATATGCCTCTTATGCTTGTTAAGTTTTAAGTTTTTGAAGTTGGTGATCAGATTCATATTGTTTTTGCTTGCACTAATTCACCCTCCCCCACCCTCTCAGTGCCTTATAAGTTTATCAGTATCATCCTGGATTAGTGTAAAGTTATCAAGTAGGATAATATTAGATATATTTTGTAGTAGAAAGGGAGAGAATTCCCTTATAAGTAGGAGGGACCATATCTTGCCTTTTGAGAGATATTCTCTCACATACTGTGGTGAGAACCCTCATTTTGTAAGCTCTCTTGAGTTGACAAAATTTTCACCTAACAAAATTATGTCTCATTATTACACTTTACTTAAGTTAACTTAGGATAATGCATTCATTTTAGTTTGCATTTGATAAACTTAGGGAATTGCACATCTAGGAAAGATGGTTGTAGGAGAAATTCCACCTTTTGTGGTCTTATCTTGTTATCACATTCCACCTCTGGTGGGTGATCCAGCTTTAGTGGAATATTTTATTATTTCTCCTACCTACCCTTGTATCTTATTGGGACATATGTCATGATTGTGTTCTCTCATAGCCTTTCCTTTATAAACAAGCTCATTTACATTGTATGTAATCCAATCCAGTTGATCTTATTGCACTATTGATGAGAATACAATTTGTTCTTGTCACATATTATTCATGTTATTCTTGTGCTATTTATTTGCCTCTAAATTCTAGATGGCTATAGGAAAATTCTCACATGGTATCAAAGTCTATAGGGTGTCACGGATAGTCATTTGAGAGAAATTTGATGCAATCTGGGGTCTTGTATTTTGGAGCTTTCTATTGCAGGTTAATATTGGAGATTGTTGGGTCAAATATAAGGTCACCATTAAATTGAGGAGGTTTGAGAAAGTCAAAATCATCTTTTCTTTTGTCTAAATCCAACACCTAAGGCCAAATCTAGAGCCATTTGAAGGTGAAGGTTGGTTAGTTGACCCAAGATTGATCTACAAATTTGGAGCATTTTTGAGAAAATTTGTTACCATAATCGCGCTCAAAAAGCCCAAAAACCTCAAGATCACTTCTTCATTTATCAAAATCAAAGCAGTTGACCTTAAGGTGAGAAAAAATTCACCTCACCCCTTGTTGGCCAACGATACGGACGTCTGCATCACTTAGTATAGTCGTAAAAAAAAATAGTTGATACAATTTTTTTTTTAAATTTTATTTTTCATTTTAATTAAATCACAGTTTGAAAAAAAAAATCAAATTAAATCTGATTGTTTGTTTTTGTTTTAAACAAAAAAAATTGTTCCACTACGATACGTAGGGTACACAGTACGATTCCTGTGATGCAGGTACCACTGTCGGGGGCCCTGCATTCACAAGTGGCAAGGGCGATATGCCCACTTCCAATGGCCTTTGACCATTGCAGGGTGGTGTACCACCTTGCCACGTTTGTTTTAATTTTATTTATTTTTTAAAATAAAATCTTTAAATGCTATTTTTAGTACTTGTAGGCAATACTGAAGCCTAACTATCAATTACTATGCACCAATCAAAAGTGAGTATTATTTTTGTTTTCAAAATAAATTTAATTTTTATGAAGTAAAAAATTATTATTTAAACCTAATATATTATATAAATGATTTATCTACACTATGATTGGTTTTAAAAAATTGGTGTTATAGGACCAAATTTTTAAGAATGATAGATTTTTTAGGTTTTTTTTTTATTTCTTTATATTTAATTAAAAAATATCTATTTTAAATAGTTTATGTTCATTTTTTTATTATTTGCAATATTGTAAATTGTGCGAGGTGAAAAGTGATGATGATAAAATATTGCAAAACCTTAAAGATTCAACCACAAACATTGTTAGTCCTACAATGAAACATTCACCATACATGAATGAAGGCAACTTATATCATGTAAATCAACCTATGAAACAATATTACCATTCACATGTCAAGTAGGGTTTCAGTCTCTATTGTCCCCCATCTTACTTGATGTATATTTTCTCTCAGATTTTGTATGTTCACAAGAGCTCAACAAAGAATGGATTGTGGTTGTGAAGTCGCTTGATCACAAGAAGGCTTGATTGACGCATTGGTTAGGGTTGTGAAAGAAGGAGAGTATCCTCTTATATAGAAGACACTTTAGAAAATAGATGGATAAGATAAAGAGGTGAAAAGATAAATGGTTGGCTAGGATTAAAGGTTAGGTAAAGGAAATAATAAAATATGAAGGGGGTAGGTAGAGGAAAATTAAAAGATAAATGACATGTGTCATTGAAGGAAAAAGCTAATGAATTAATTAAATAAATATAGATTTATTTAATTAATAGAGGAAGTGAGACCAATTAAATAAATAAAATATTTATTTAATTTAAGGAAAAGATAATTTAAATAAATAAAAATATTTATTTAAATGAGGAAAGACTTAGAAGAGGATACATGAATTAATTAAATAAATAAGGATTTATTTAATTAATAGAAGACTTAAGATGAAATAATTAAATAAATAAATAAATTATTTAATTAAATGGGACAATTTTAGGTGTCTACATTTTGCCCCTCTTTGAGACAATGCAGCTTATCACGTTGGCTCAAAGAAGATAAGATAAACTAATACAAAGTTGCCACAAGATAGGAATGATATGCCCCCTTGAGAGATTGGATGATTTTTTTTTTAAAAGATCACAAACAATCTCTCGATAAGAAAGAAAGTCTAGAAAGGACTAACAGGATAGGGTGACAAGGTCACGCAGGAAAAAGACTAACTCGTGAAATGGGAGGAATGGACACGACTGACTAGGGTTAGCTTATATATACAATGCTTAGGGAAAGAAACCTAATTGGCATCCATAGCACTCAGGAGATCAGAGCACTCAGAGCACATAGAGACCAGTCAGTAGTACGGGACATATGACAGAGAGGATCCATCGATTCGATCACATCTGCCAGTTCCAGCGACCAGACGACAAGGGTGAGTCGGTAAGTACTCCTACATTGCTTTGTACATTTTGTATTTATGACATATTTAATTTTATTTAGAGTAGATTTTGCAAAAATGTGAAAGAGGCATTTAGGATATAAATCTGTATAGGTTAGGTGTGAGCACGTCTATGATAGACAGGTGTGTTTAGGTCAAATTTGCCTGCGTTTGTGAATGCAATCATGTCTAGGTGTGCATATAGGCACATCTATGATGAAAAATCATGTATGTATTTGAAAAGAGCATCTAGATCTACTAGTATCATGTTTGTGCTAATAAAGCATGTATGTGTTGCCAAACCATGCATAGGTTAGGTGAAATCGCGTCTGCATTGTAGAAACATGCCTATGTCTAGAAAAGGCAAGAATTGACAATTATGTGATAAACATATGTTGTTAATTGGATAAGTTGTTGAGAGGAATCACTCAATAGGTGCCCTAGGGAAGAAAAACTAGAAACAAGGCTAGAATTGACAATTCTATGATAAACATACATTGCCAATTGGATAAACTTTTGAGAGGACTTGCTCAACGAGTGCCCTAAAACAAGCAGGTTTGCTAAGATGAATATAGGATAAGTCATCAAATTGATAAAATCTGATGAGTGCTCTAGTAAGATAGGATATAGTGTAATGTCACAAACATATACACTAGGATAAGATATACACTAGGATAAGATATGATAAGATAAGTAGCACAGTGATGAACATTAGTACTACTAGGATTAACACGATTGGTTAGATTGGTTGCAGGAGGACTTACAACATATAGAATCTAGAGAGAGATTTCATGTAACTCAACGGCTACAAACAGATTTAATCGGTGGTGATCATGTCACGGTTGATGCCATGGGTCTAAGACATTATGTATATGCCAGAGATTTGGACAAACATAGGATTGTTGACTGCTCTTGGCAAGATGTGGTACTCTGAGACGTGCACATTTTATTTGCTGACTAGTGAGATGTCAATCACTCTAGAGGATATTTATAGGATACTATGAATATCGATCCACAGGGACCTAGTAGTATATGATTGGTAGAGAGAAAGAGATGTGCTTCGACAAGTCTTTGGAGACCCTGAGCTAGAGTTGAGACCAGGACACTTGAGTTGGGATGTCATGTATTCTAGCAGACATGCATTGGTAGCAGTAGTGGGAGGGATGATCAGCAGGTATCTATGTCCTGACACAGCGACACAAGGACTAGCCATTGCCTAGGGAAGGAAACTAGAGATCCTACTCACTGAGAGGAGGATATTCGTGTGGGGGCCTTGTGTACTAGCCCATCTATAGCATGAGCTACATCAGTTTGTTTACCTCAGTGACTGTGGGTTAGGGTGTGGTGTTACACTATTATAGGTATGGGCCTATGAGCATATTATTGTGACGAGGCCAATCAACTTTAGATTCAAAGGGTCATATATCTATTTATACAGCATGATCACATCCTAGCCATGGATTGGGAAGTTAGAGTTCTAGTGACAGGTCATGGATGACATTGATAGTGTTACTGTTGGCATTTCAATAGAAGGAGATTGTTGATACTCATTAAGGATATTGAGAAGGTTGTTGAAGATTATTGATATAATTGAAGAAGGATGATAACTATCTTTATAACATTATTTTGTCATTGATGTCATGAAATTGATATTCTAATTTAGTATGATGTTGCCATATCTTGAGAAGATTGATTTGAAGAGAATTAAGATGTCGGTAAAAGACACAGAAAGAATGTGATGAATAAGGGGAGAAATAAGTTATTCAATGGGAAACTATTACCGAGTTAGACAATGATGAGATCACGATGTTTAGATTGTTTTGATATCCTACATATATTGTTGATTGTAAGGTTAATACTATACTATGTCACCAAGCAAAGAACCTAGTCGGTAAACCCTAAGGAACCTAGTCGATAAACCCTAAGGTTATCAATATCGGTTAATGAAGGCAGAATGTCTACCGAGTGAAGTTTAGTATTTACCGAGTGGCAATCGAGTTATGACAAAATGCATTGGATGAATATAAGTGTTATTTAATGAAGGAAGCTAATTAGCTGGAGTTGATTAAATGATTTTTATGTCGTGCAAGAAGTTTGTTAAAGATCTACGGCTTTGAAAATTCAGGAGCTAGATCTACAGCACAGATTGAACCGCTTAACCTAGCACAAGTTCCAAGAATGGAATGCAAGTTCCTAGGCGAAGTAAAACATTTTTCAGATCGAAAGATACATTGAACCTAGTCAAGATTGAAGATCTGATGGCTATGATTGATCATGGGAAATGTGATCAAGGAGATTCAGCGGTTAGCAAATTGTTTATAAATAAGAAATTATTAATGAACAATGCATGCGGGCAAGTGTAAGCACAGGGATGCTACATAGTGATTACCAAGCATAGAATCTTGAAGACCTATTTGAATAATAGAGTAGGGAGCCTAGCAGAGGGACAAGATAAGTGCTATGACTAGACAGTGTTGAGCAAATAAGAATCTGCTTTAGCATTTTAGATGTGAAGTTGCAGATATATTTTTATTACTATTATTTTGTAAAGTGACAGAAAATCTCTTAACCGAGTGGACCTAACAGTCTTGTATGTAAATCCTCTAGCAAGGTAACATTCTAATTGAGTGTTTGAAATCCTTTGACAAGGTCACTTCTAACAAAGTGAAGATCCTAACAGATCTGAGAGAAATCCCTTAACCGGGTCACATCTAGCAATGTGTTTGTAATCTTTAACAAGATTTTCTTTTAACCGAGCATACTCTAGAAGAGTATATTTCCTAGTGGGTCCAAAATCCCACAGCAGTTTTTCCCTATTTGGGTTTCCACATTAAAATCTGGTGTTATATGTGTTTATGAGTTATCATGTTTAGCAGTTTCTAGTTATATTGTTGAAGTATAAGTTACCAAGGTTGAATCTGTTGATTTTATGGAAGATTAAGTTTGTATGATTCACCCCCCCCCCTCTCATCTTGTTAGCTATTGGCATCAAAACTTTACAATTGGTATCAGAGCATTTGACTCCGGAAGAAAAGTTTAAAGGTACTTGAGTTAAAGATCCAAAGATGTATAAGAGGGATGCTCCAAACCTAAACAAGTCTAGTTTCTCCATATGGCAGAAAAGGATGAAGCTGCACTTATCAGGAATTGGAGAATATGCTACATATTATCTGGAGAATGATTGAAATAGCATCAGCATTGACCGACTCAGAGTTTAATGACCTAGAAGGCTGCAGTGATGCCAAAGCAATGTGGGACAAGCTCATATTTGTGTATGGCGGTGATGAACATGTTTAGAGAGTAAAAGTGGATAGTCAAAGAGGTCAACTTGAATCCATAAGAATGAATGAAGGTGAGAACATAACCCAGTATAGTACAAGACTAAAGGAAATTGTTAGTCAAATCAAAGGAGCAAGAGGAACTATTGAAGAAAAGGATGTCACAAGTTATTGGGAACCCTTCTACCTGCTTATGCAATCTGAGTCTCTGAAATCAATGAATTGAGGTCTGTACCTAACATATCAGTTTCTTTAGATGCTACTATTAGTAAGCTACATGCATTTGAGTTAAGTAATTTTGATAACAGTGGGTCTTTGGTAAATAAAGTTGAATCTGCATTCAGTTCTTTTCATCTTGGTGAATCTAATGATTACAATGATAGAATGAGTAAGTATTCTAAAGGGAATCACAGTGGAACAAGTGAAAGATTTCGTAAGAACATGGAAGAAGTGCAAAAACTATATGAGGAAATCAAAAAGCAAGAAGAGTTTGAAGCATTGTTGGCTAGGAGGTTACTAAGAGGCAAAGGTAAGTATAAAGGAAAGTTACCTTTGAAATGTTTCAATTGCGATAAAATAGGACATATGGCCTCTAACTGCCCTGACAAAGAATCTAGTGAAAAGAGAGAATACCGAGATGACAGATAGAAAGACAATCACTACAGAGGATACCGAGATTTCAGAAGAAGAGATAGAAAGACATACCTAATTGCCGATGAGGAATCCAATGATGACAAATCTGATGAAATAGACATAGAGGAATTTGTTTATGTGGCTATTAAGGATGGATCTAATGAAGAAAGGTATGAAGAAAAGGCCTTAATATCTCACATAAATAATAATGATTCTTGGATCATAGATAGTGGATGGTCACATCACATGACAGGTGATAAACAAAAATTTGTTAAATTAGAAGATTATGATGGAGGCCATGTAAGATTTGGTAATGATGCACCATATCCGGTAAAAGGTAAAGGCTCAATCACACTTCTTGAAAATGCAAAATGTGATGATGTTTATTGGGTTGAAGGTTTGAAATACAATTTGTTGAGTGTAGCATAGCTAAACAACACAGGTTACCGAATAGAATTTCAGAAAGGAATTGTCAAAGTTCATGACAAACATGGAAAGTTAGCAGCTACCGGGACTCAAACAAAAGGTAACAAATTTCACCTTGACTCAACTCGGAACAAGTGTCTTTATGCAAAGATAGATGATACCTGGTTATGACATAAAAGGTTTTGTCATGTAAATTTTGATAATCTAATCAAAATAAGTAAGAAGCACCGAGTAAGAGGTCTACCGAGTTTGGAGAAACCTGAGAATGCTATATGCAGAGGATGCCAGATGGGTAAGATGACAAGATCAAGCTTTACAAGTAAGTCCTACACTTCTAAGGGAATTTTAGATCTTGTGCATACTGATCTTTGTGGTCCTATCAAAGTTCAGAGTTATTATGGTGATAAATATTTCATATTATTTGTGGATGATTATTCAAGGATGATGTCAGTTATATTTTTAAAGAAAAAATCAGAAGCTTTTCAAATGTTTAAATGGTACAAGGCAAGAGTTGAAAATGAAACAGGAAGACAACTAAAATTTCTTAGATCTGATAGAGGAGGAGAGTTCACCTCTAATGAATTTAACTTATTCTACAATGATCATGGTATAAAAAGACAAGTCTCTGCACTGAGAACTCCATAGCAAAATGGGATAGCTGAGAGAAGAAATAGATCTATTGTGGATTGTTCCAAAACCCTGATGATTGAAAAGAGAGTGCCACCAAAATTTTGGAGAGAAGCAATAAGCACTATTGTTTACACCCTAAACCAAGTACAACTGAAGAAAGGAACTTTGAAGACGCCATATGAAATATGGTATGACAAGAAACCTAATGTAAGTTACTTTAAAATCTTTGGAAGTAGATGCTATGTACACAAAGATGACAGAAATGGAAAGTTTGATCAGAAAAGTGAAGAAGGAACATTTCTAGGTTTATCTTCTAGAAGCAAAGCATTTAAATGTCTGATCAAATCATCTAGCAAAATAGTAGAAAGTGCAAATGTGAAAATTGATGAATTTGCAGAAAGAAATGATGAATGAAATTCCAAGGAACCAGAAGATTATGAAGAATTTGTCTATGTTCAACTGACAAGTCCTACCGAGAGAGTTACTGAAGAAAATAAAGAAAATATCCAATTACTGAGTGATGAAGAAGATCATACCGAGTCTACCAAGCCTATATTAGCCAAATATGTCAGAAGGAATCATGCATCAAGTCAAATTATAGGAGATAAGGATGATCTAGTGATGACAAGGAACAAACTGAGACAAAACACATGTCTGATATCTGAATTTGAACCAAGAATAGTAAAAGAGGCATTTAACAGTGAAGATTCGGTAAATGCTATGACAAAAGAGATTGATCAAATCAAGAAGAATGACACATGGACACTGGTCCCAAGACCGAAGGACAAAAATGTAATCGGTACAAAGTGGATTTTCAGAAACAAGCTAAATGAAAAAGGTAAGGTCATTCGAAATAAAGCAAGACTTGTTTGCAAAGGATATGCTCAAGAAGAAGGAATAGATTATGGTGAGACCTTTGCAC
Source organism: Cryptomeria japonica (assembly GCF_030272615.1). Classification (NCBI taxonomy): domain Eukaryota; kingdom Viridiplantae; phylum Streptophyta; class Pinopsida; order Cupressales; family Cupressaceae; genus Cryptomeria; species Cryptomeria japonica. The sequence goes on along the minus strand of NC_081414.1, from coordinate 758,834,566 downwards.
TTGTGGCTAGACTTGAAGGAGTAAGAACATTGTTGGCATATGCTACTTTCAAAAATTTCAGGGTATATCAAATGGATGTCAAATCTGCATTTTTGAATGGTATACTAGAAGAAGAAGTTTATATTGAACAACCTGAAGGATTTGTTGAAGACAAGAATAAAGATCAAGTATGTAAATTGAACAAAGCTTTATATGGTCTGAAACAAGCACCTAGAGTATGGTATGAGAGATTGCACTCTTACTTAATCAAGATTGGTTTCATTAGAACAAGTGAAAACAGCAATATGTACATGAAGAATGATGGAGACAATGGAATACTGATCTCAACCATATTTGTTGATGACATTATATTTTGTGGAAATGATTCTCTATGTAAAAACTTTGGTAATGAAATTTGCAAAGAATTTGAGATGTCACTAATCGGTGAGATAAAGTATTTTATAAGTTTACAGATACTGTAAATGAAAGATGAGATTTTCATTACTCAATCCAAGTACATAAAGGAAATCTTGAAGAAATTTGGAATGGAGGATTCAAAACTAGTAAGTACTCCTATGACTACCAACTATAAACTATCAAAGAATGATGAATCCGCATCTGTTGATGAGACACTTTACCGATCCATGATTGGAAAGTTACAATATGTTGTGCACAGTAGACTGGACATAGCACATGCAGTAGGTATTGTTGCAAGATTCTCTGCAGATCCCAAAGAAACCCATATGACAACAATCAAGAGAATTTTCAGATACCTGAGAGGCACTGAAGATTATGGCTTAGTATATGAAAAGAGAAATGATTTTGATTTAAAAGTTTATACTGATGCTGACTGGGTAGGCAACATTGATGACAAGAAAAGCACAAGTGGAGGAGCTTTCTTTTTAGGAGAAAGACTAGTGAGTTGGCTTAGCGAGAAACAAGGATGTATTTCACAGTCAACAGCAGAAGTTGAATATGTTGTTGCAGCATTGAATTGCACTAATATAGCATGGATAAAACAACTATTGGAAGGTATAAATGAAAAGGTTACCAAGCCAGTAACTATATTCTGTGATAATACAAGTGCCATTAACATTTCAAAGAATCTGGTAATGCACTCTAAGACAAAACATATTTCTATCAAGTATCATTATCTCAGAGAAGAAGTTCAAGAAAAGAAAGTTGTGCTGGAATATGTTAGCACAAAGGAGAAAATTGTAGACATCTTCACAAAGCCACTACCAAGAGACACTTTTGAGTAACTCCGAAGCAAGTTAGGGGTCCTACCCCTATCTTCTACTCACTGACAGAGTTTGATGAAAGCATCAATTCGATGAATCTACAGAATATTATGTGTGGATTGATGCTGATTTATGCACTTTAGGAAGTTTTCTAAAGGTGTGCAGGAACGTGAACAAGATACAGGAAATAGTATTGAAGGAAAGATTGCTCTGATCAAGTTTTAGATGTTACATTTGCATATGTGACTCAGAAAAAGCAAGCACTTCACAGTAGAAGAGTTCATGATTTAGTTCTTTTACTTTTTGGCGTTGTTGTCAAAGGGGGAGAAGACTAAATGGAAAAGCCCTAAATGAAGAAGATAATAGAAGACTAATGACTGGGGGAGAAGATTACTGAAAAAGGGAGAAGACTTCAGAAGAAGAGAACAACTCAAGGATAATAGGAGCAGTCTCCACAGCAATCTAAATCCGAATCAATTTGAATATCTTGTTGGTATTACCATTTAAAAGTTGGTATTGCCATCAATGCCAAAGGGGGAGATTGTTGGCATTTCAATAGAATGAGATTGTTGATAATCATTAAGGATATTCAGAAGGTTGTTGAAGATTATTGATATAACTGAAGAAGGATGATAACTATCTTTATAAAATTATTTTGTCATTGATGTCATGAAATTGATATTCTGATTCAGTATGATGTTGCCATATCTTGAGAAGATTGATTTGAAGAGAATTAAGATGTTGGTAAAAGACACAGAAAGAATGTGATGAATAAGAGGAGAAATAAGTTATTCAATGGGCAATTATTACCAAGTTAGACAATGATGAGATCATGATGTTTAGATTGTTTTGATATCCTACATATGTTGTTGATTGTAAGGTTAATACTATACTATGTCACCAAGCAAAGAACCTAGTCGGTAAACCCTAAGGAACCTAGTCGATAAACCCTAAGGTTATCGATATCAGTTAATGAAGGTGGAATGTCTACCGAGTGAAGTTTAGTATTTATCGAGTGGCAACCAAGTTATAACAGAATGCATTGGATGAATATAAGCATTATTTAATGAAGGAAGTTGATTAGCTGGAGTTGATTAAATGATTGTTATGTCATGCAAGAAGTCTGTTAAGGATCTACGGCTTTGAAAATTCAGGAGCTAGATCTACAGCATAGATTGAATCGCTTAACCTAGCACAAGTTCCAAGAATGTAATCCAAGTTCCTAGGTGAAGTAAAACATTTTTCAGATCGAAGGATACATTGAACCTAGTCAAGATTGAAGATCTGATGACTATGATTGGTCATGGGAAATGTGATCAAGGAGATTCAGCGGTTAGCAAATTGTTTATAAATAAGAAATTATTAATGAACAATGCATGTGGGAAAGTGTAAGCAGAGGGATGCTATATAGTGATTACCAAGCACATAAGCTTGAAGACCTATTTGAATAACAGAGTAGGGAGCCCAGCAGAGGGACAAGATAAGTCCTATGACTAGACAGTATTGAGCAAATAAGAATTTGCTTTAGCATTTTAGATGTGAAGTTGTAGATATATTTTTATTACTATTATTTTGTAAAGTGATAGAAAATTTCTTAACCGAGTGGACCTAACAGTCTTATATGTAAATCCTCTAGCAAGGTAACATTCTAATTGAGTGTTTGAAATCCTTTGACAAGGTCACTTCTAACAAAGTGAAGATCCTAACAGATCTGAGGAAAATCCCTTAACCGGGTCACATCTAGCAATGTGTTTGTAATCTTTAACAGGATTTTCTTTTAACCGAGCATACTCTAGAAGAGTATATTTCTTAGTGGGTCCGAAATCCCACAGTGGTTTTTCCCTATTTGGGTTTCCATGTTAAAATATGGTGTTATATGTGTTATGATGATTATGTGTTTATGAGTTAGCATGTTTAGCAGTTTTTGGTTATATTGCTGAAGTATAAGTTACCAAGGTTGAATCTATTGATTTTATGGAAGATTAAGTTTGTATGATTCACCCCCCCCCCCCTCTCATATTGTTAGCTATTGGCATCAGAACTTTACATTTACATGGTGGTCTTATATTGATTGTGAGGCATGGGAGGAGGACAGTATGGAACTTCCATTTTTTTTTTACATAAGGTATCTCTTCAAGAGGATTCCTTATATCTTGGACAAAATTTTGATAGACAGGGTCACTAGGCAGTTTGACAAGAGATAGCAGATGCCATAGGGGTCAAGAGAGTTTTGTTGAACAGTTAGAGAGCAAGCTCGGTGGGTGCCCATTTTTTTGTATGATGTAACGGTTACCCAATTTGAGGAACTTATACTATGGAGAAGTTCCTCCACACATAAGAGTAGGCAGTTATAGGAGAACCTCCTTCTCAACTACCACAGACAGGGAGCGTCTAGTGGAGGAGTGATGGTTCCACCCGCACCACCAACAATAGGGGGATAGATGAGATAATCCTGGGGCTGGAAATTTGAGAGCTCAAAATCCTTTGAGATTGGCTGGTTCTTATAGAGGATCCTCATCATATCTCTCTTGGATCCCATTTTGTATCAGTTTTGAACAATGATGTAGACACCTTCGAAAGATTTTGTAGCTACATGATTTTTTGGCATCATTGTATCATGACACTGATATTGTGTGTGTGTGTGTGTGTGTGTGTGTGTGTGTGTGTGTGTGTGTGTGTGTGTGTGTGTGTGTGTGTGTGTGTGTGTGTGTGTGATGACCTATTCCTTGCAGTTTCTATATGCATGCATTCCTTTTTTATGCTTCTATATGTATTTTATATGATTCTTGAGATATATATATGATATATGATGATTATACGTTTATGCGATGCAATATGCTTGTGTGATGATCTATGCTATGCACGCATTTATGATTTTATGATGTTTATATTCTATATCATTATGATGATTATGAGATGCAATCTTTCATGTCATGCATTCTATGTAGATGATGCAATGCCTTATATTTTTGTACTTTTTTATGTTATATATGAGATGCAAATGAATTATATGTAAATGTTTATATGAGATACTAATTAAGTGGTGTGTGCAGGATGTGATACTATATATATGATGTATACTAACATGTGATGATGCAAGTGAACTACATGAGATGCAGATATTTTTGGCATGTCATTATACTCAGTCATGTGATAGCAAGCTACATGGACTCGGGAAGGGAAAATGGAGGACAAACAGATAAAAGGTGATGGAAGGTACAAGATATGGAGGTGAAAGGGCTTCTTGTGCTATTATCATCATTGAGCTTTATTATGGAAAATTGGTTATGGATATCCAAGTATAGGTTAGACCTAGAAAGTCATTGTACCTGTTTGCATGGACATCAGACACTCACAAACAAGGAATGCCACGGTTCACACTAGACTCATAGTGTCCTCATATCCTTGGATGAGTCATAGTATTACTAAGAGACAATCTAGAAATGAAATAGGTGAATATACTCCATCCTCGCCTTTCTAGTCAAAGACATCCTAGAGATAGGATCTCTTGTCAGAGACATCCTGGAAAAGCTAAAAGACATGTCACCATAAAATATAAAATCAAGAGAAAACCAAGACTTGACACCAACATCCAATGAAATCCTCATGTTATTTGTGGTTCTTGCCACATATGTTAACATTTTTTATCTTGTCACAATGTTGTTATCCTGATAAAGGACAGATTATGCTAAAAACCATGTTGTTGACAAAGTCTACTGAAAGGTTTGATTTGTTGAAAGCCCATTGCTATTTGCATTCTCATTTGAAACTGACTAATTCCATGAAACTAATACTTAATTATGGAGAAGAACGGAACTTTATTATGGATCAACGATGAAAATGATCTTTTATTGCGAATTGTGTGTGAAAAGGAGGAATGAAAAAATGATCTTTCTTTAACATGCGATGCTCAAGGTTCCACTTCCATCACTAGATTTAGGATTTTGCCCCAGTTACATATTGGAGGAGTCCTCAGAGTAAGATACCAGCTTATTCTTAGGAAGAGCCTTCACTTTCTTTTTAGCTTTAAATTGGGTTTTCACAGAGAGTTCTTGTTTACCTGAAGGCCTGCTCAAAGGGGAGTTTTTAGGCACCTTTTTAGGGAGGGTGTAATTTCCTCTTCCCAATCAGAATTCCCATCACAATTACCCTCAGACACACTAGTTTCAGTCTCATTCCCTTCCAATTCTAGGGGTGAAATGGGATTAGATAGGGTAGATGTACAAGCAAAGTGCTCATGAATAAGCTGAATGAGACCAACATGCAAAATAGGGAAATTCCTAGGAATATTAGGATGTTCTAGGATACAATGTTTAAGAGAACACAATAGATAGTAGGGGAAAGAAACCCTGACCTGTTACTACTTATCAAATTGCCATTAGTTTTATATCCAAAGTCATTCTATATATTCTAGTTGGTTACTACTACCGAAATATTCAGTCGGTATGCACAGTCTAGTCGGTTATAGAAGAAAGTGGTCACAAAGCCCAGTATGCACCGAGCTGTCTACCAAGTATCATTTTATATTTACCGAGCTGCAAAGATGACACACCGAGTTGATATACACCGAGTGAAATGTGTTACCAGATTCATTGAACCTGGACATACATATGAAAACGTGTTACAAGATCGAGGCACTTAGAACTGTTATCACATTGGAAATTGCACTTAAAGATTGTGTATGATTTTGAGGTCTTCTAACCAATGAAATATTTTGCATGGTTATTCATTTGAGGAATCATGTTTGTAAGATCAAAGCAATGAATGGATCACCGACATAAGAGATCTATTTATACAACATGAGTTAAGGATTAAACATGTGTGTGCATGAGTGTAATAAGACTGTTATAGAGACACAGAGGTCACCGAGAAGGTTTTCAGAGAATAGTTGAAGAACAGAGTAAACAGAAGGGTTTATCGAGTTACTATATGGGTTACCATGGTATGCTATAAGCAAGGTAACTTATTCTGAGCACATAGAATCTGCTATAACATTCTAGATGTAAAGTTGCAGATATTTGTAATGATTTTATTGTAATATTTTGAAGTTGTAAGAGAAACCTTTAACAGGGTAAAAGACTCTAATCAAGTCTATAAATTGTAAAGCCTCTAACCAGGTGCAGCATATAGTTTAAGTGTTGTAAAATCCTTTAGCAAGGTAGATCTAATAGATCTTGATACTCCTAACAGGGTAAGCTATCAGAAATAGCTAAACATGTAGCTCTAACCGAGCACCTTTATTATTGCAGTAGTGAAGTTGTGGGTGCCATCCCCACCGCAGTTTTTCTCTCTAACCAAGAGTTTTTGCGTAACCAAAATATATGTGTTATGGGGTGAATCATGTATGATTGTTATTCATTTGTTTTAACTTTATGTTATGTTACTGCACTTTTCAGTTTATGCATAACAGTAAAGATATTGTTGTTAAAAGGATTTGAAGTACTGATTCACCCCTCCCCTCTCAGTACATTAGCTTTCCATATTGGGCCTAACATGACCTTGTATCGAAAGTGGTTGAGGAGAATGAAATGATAGTCGTAGACTTTGGTGAATCTAACATCCACAGTAATGTATTCCATCACCACTCTTAGTACCTCCCTCCAGAGCTTCTTAATGGTACTAGCCTCAAAATAGTTTTTGAAACCATAACTAGTGCTTCCCTTTCCTCGTCGGTTTTCAGAAATTTAACAACCGCTTCATCAAAGATCTTTATATCATGAAATAACTTCATCCCCTCTATATAAAGGCCAGTAACTTCCCCAATAAGACCCTCATTGATTATCACTTTTCTTCCAGAGAGAATGATACCTTCCTCCTTCCAATTTTTGACAAAATACTTCACAATGTTAGGGTTAGTGCTGTGAAGTTTTTCGAGGAAAGGTTTCAGCCCACCTTTATCAATTTGTTTCCATACCTTATGGTTATTCAAATCTTTTCAAATATTTTAGGCTCCACCCTCTTCCTATTGCCCCCAATTTTTTTGCAAACTTCTTTGTTTGCAATAGCAAAGAAGGTAAACTTGATAGAAATCCTACAACAATACCTAGGCACCCACGAAACGTGCCACTTCTTGCGACTTGAAGAAGTAATTATGGTATCATCATTGTAGTGAATGAAACAATACCCCTCTCTGATCTGCTTAACCATTTTTTGAAATGACAACTTTCCCATGCATGACATCATATCCAATTAAGGCTAAATAACACCCACTTCTAAATCATTATAGGAGTGCCATGTCTACTGGCTAGTGAGCTTGACTCTTTTGTTGGTAAAATAATCAACCACCACATTTGCTTCCCTAAATGCATGTGAGATTTTGACATTTTCAAAGTTGTAAAGGAGGGATCCGGCTTTGTTGATCCAACTTTTGATGGTCCATAAGGGGGGAGGGTGGGTGTGGGTGGGGGGGGATGACCTAGAAGGCATTCAATTATGTTTTTAGACTCCTCCTCTATCCATATACTTTTAATGTTAAATTTGCTAGCAAGATCAATGACCTGGAATGCTTCTATGGCTTCAACTAAGTGATTGGATTGAGAGCCCAAGGGGAGTGCCACCACCAAAACAAAGTTACCATAGTGATCTCTTAACACTCCCCCACCCCCAGTAGGCCCAGGATTCCCCTTGGCTGCCCCATGGCTTGAGCATGAGTGTTGGTGACTTTAGGTTTTTGAAATAAGGATGAAGGTGACTCAAGCATGAAATGTTCTCTCCTATTACCACCATTATTTCCTTTAGGATTTGCATTTGTGTGATTCACTTGATTAGGATCCTCCTCTAGAATTTGTGACACATCAAAACCATGAGGTAGCCTTATCCCATTTTGTGTCATGACTTGAAACAAGTATTGCCTATCTCTTCTCAATATTTATTTAATCAATCTATTGAACCTTAGTTCCATGATAGTCTCTTCAATGTCTATAGAAGTGATAGATACATTGTCATTGTTATTATTGTTCTCATTGTCATTGTCTGGTATAGTACTGTGATTCTCAGATGGGTTGTAAAATTCATCACCATCAAATTCATAACTACTCATTTTGAGAGATCTTAGAGCTTATTTGGCTTCTCTTCTAGATCTTTGTGAATGGGTTTCAACCATAAAATAAACCTTGAATAAAATGAGAGATGGAAGAAAATATTAAGACTATGGAAGACCAAGAAATAATAAGAGATGGAATAAGAATCTAGGGTTATCTTGCAATGTCAAAAAGTATAAGTCCAAGATAAGTGTGATCCAAAGTACGGTGTGGCTTCTACAGAGATGATAGATCCCTTGATGAGGTAAGTTGACCTTGACTAAAGAGAACCAACTGGGACCCTAAGATGATATATTTGATGCGGGAATCACTTAGTGATATGTTGTAGTATGATTGCAAGATATGATTAGGACAACAAAGCAACCTTTTGACTCTAGCTTGAAAGGTAAGTATGAGGGATTGTAAATGAGAGAAAATGATTGGCAAAGCCTTGGTAAAGACTGGTTGACTAAAAATGAAGCCTTATAGGAAAATGCCTTAGAAGCTCTTTTGATCCCAAAACCTAAGCACATTTTTTCATGACAAATTTTACAAATTTTTCTTCTCTGAAACACAAATGTGTTACTGCTCTGCACAGACACAATTTCCTTTACGACTGATAATTGTCTTTTGTACAAACATGGTTTTAAGTAACACAGATGCAGTTTTAATTATCACAGACATGATTTCTATTGTTTATGACAATTTTTAACCTATGATGCACAAACGCGTTTCTCCTCTACATAGATGTGGTTTCTCAACACAGACACATTTTACCTATCATAGACGTGGTTCTAAGAAAAATTTCTAAATTTGTGTTGTCCTCGATTTCGGCAATGCCAAAATCAAGCATTTTGGCAATGCTAAAATTGTGAGGCAACCCTACAAAACTTGTCTGTTTCATACCTCACAAGCTTCAAGAAAGGCTAATCGACCTCGTCGATTAGTCGCTTTCATTTTTCATCTTTATATTTCGTCGTTTAGAAATTAGAAATTTCTATGTAGTAACTGACAAGTCGGACTTTTTTCTCCGACATGTCAGTTAGCCATGTTAGTGACTGACACATCGGACCTTTTTCTCTAACATGTCAGTCATGTTAGTGACTGACAAGTCAGACTTTTTTCACCGACATGTCAGTTAGTCATGTTAGTGACTGACACGTCGTACTTTTTTCTCCGACATGTCAGTTAGTCATATTAATGACTGACACGTCGAACATTTTTCTCTGACATGTCAATTTGTCATGTTAGTGACTGACAGGTCAGACTTTTTTATCTAACATGTCAGTTAGTCATGTTAGTGACTGACAGGTTGGACTTTTTCCTTCGACATGTCAGTTAGTCATGTTAGTGATTGAAACATTGAACTTTTTTCTCCGACATGTCAGTTAGTTATGTTAGTGACTGACAGATCGGACTTTTTTCTCTAACATGTCAGTTAGTCATGTTAGTGACTGACAGGTTAGACATTTTTCTTCGACATGTCAGTTAATCATGTTAGTGATTGACAGGTCGGACTTTTTTCTCTAACATGTTAGTTAGTCATGTTAGTAACTAACAAGTCAAACTTTAAAGTCTGACCTGCAAGTTTTTCCTAGTTTTTCTCCTAAGTTATTTTTGACCTCGGATTCTCATCCCAATCGGTGGAATTTTCTCTTTTGATATTGATGATCTTTGAGATACTAATGATAAATGTTGAAATGTTTGAGCCCTCTCCCAGCAAATTGACAGAGAAAAGAAGATGTGCTGATGAGATTGTTGATATGGCACCACACAAAGCTGAGATGCAAGTTGCTTTGGCTCAGTTTGAAGAATTTTAGAAATCCAATGAGGAGGAGAAAAATTAATAAGTGTCACATTGACACTATCTTTTCATGTAGTTGTATTGTTAGATGCTGCAAGTTTTCTCGCAGCTACATATTTTCTTTCTGTTGTAGTTCTAGTCAAGTGGGACTGTACAGTTGAATTACTCAACTGTGCCTGCCTTTTTCTCCACTCCTCTCCTATATATAGAGGAGCCTCATTTGTAAATATTTATCTTTTTTATGTTTAGCAAAACTCTGCCAAATTTTGATATCAATTAAGACTTTGTGCTTTTGATGTAAAAGTGAATTCAAGGAAATAAAGATAGCAATCCACTAGTTTCCAAACTTTGTGTTGGACTCAAGATTGTAATTATGATTGGAATCATTCTTATGTTTAGTTCTCATAATCGTTCTTTATGATCTTGAATATTTTGGTGAAATTGTGAAAGTTTATGAAAGAGATTTCTAATTGTGGAAATAGACTTTGTGTTGTTTACATATTTGGGAAATTTTCTAATGTTAAGTGATTAGTGGTAGGCTTTTTATTGCTACTATTACTTGTAGTTTAAGGAATTTGGAATTTATACTTGAAGACTTTGAGTTGCAAGTTAAATTTCTTATCATTTGTAATCATTAGCTTAATTAGAATTACATTCAAGAAAGACTTTGTGCTTCTTGATTGTAAGTTTTAGTCTTATTTGTTGGAGTAGTTTGTTCATTTCTTTAAGTATCATAAGTGATAGAGAATTGTAACAAGTGGAGGGAAAATACATAAACTCTGAAAAAAAAGAGTTATATGCTCGAAACTTACCCATAGATTTTAGTTTTTTGTTAATTAGAGAAGAAATTTCAAAGGGAACATCCCCTTGCTGAGAGGAGAAATTAATTTCTCCACATAGCTGTGTGTCAACTATATATTTTGTCATTGGTACACTAGTGAAAAAATATTCACCCAACAGTTTTTCAGCTATTGTCCTCAATTTCGGCATGGCCAAAATCGTGAGGCAACCCTACGAAACTCATTTGTTTCATACCTCACGAGCTTCGAGAAAGGCTAATCGACCTCATCGATTAGTTGCTTTTCATTTTTCATCCTTATGTTTAGTCATTTAGAAGTTAGAAATTTCTATGTAGTAACTGACAGGTCAGAATTTTTTCTCCAACATGTCAATTCATCATGTTAGTGACTGACACATCGGAATTGTTTCTCTGACATGTCAGTTAGTCATGTTAGTGACTGGCGGGTTGGACTTTTTTCTCTGACAGGTCAGTAAGTCATGTTAGTGACTGACACGTCAGACTTTTTTCTCTGAGATGTCAGTTAGTCATGTTAGTGACTGACAGGTTGGACTTTTTTCTTTGACATGTCAGTTAGTCATGTTAGTGACTGACATGTCAAACTTTTTTCTCTGACATGTTAGTGACTGACAAGTCAGACTTTTTTCTCCAACATGTCAGTTAGTCATGTTAGTGACTAACAGGTTGGACGTTTTTCTCCGACATGTCAGTTAGTCTTGTTAGTGACTAACACGTCGGACTTTTTTCTCCGACATGTCAATTAGTCATGTTAGTGACTGACAAGTTGGACTTTTTTCTCCGACATGTCAGTTAGTCATGTTAGTGACTGACCTATCAGACTTTTTTCTCTAACATGTCAGTTAGTCATGTTAGTGACTGACAGGTCGGACTTTTTTCTCTGACATGTCAGTTAGTCATCTTAGTAACTGACAAGTCGGAGTCTGACCTGCAAGTTTTTCCTATTTTTTCTCCTAAGTTCTTTTTGACCCTGGATTCTCGTCCTAATTAATGGAATTTTCCCTTCTGATGTTGATGATCTTCAAGATACTAATGATCAATTTTGAAATGTTTGAGCCCTCTCCTAGTAAATCGACAGAGAAAAGAAGATGTGCTGATGAGATTGTTTATATGGCGCCAAATAAAGCTGAGATGCAACTTGCTTTGGCTCAGTTTGAAGAATTTTAGAAATCCAATGAGGAGGAGAAAAATGAATAAATTGTCACATTGACACTATATTTACACGTAGTTGCATTATTAGATGTTGCAATTTTTCTCTTAGCTACATATTTTCTTTATGTTGTAGTTGTAGTCAAGTGGGACTGTGCAGGTTGAATTAGTCAACGGTGCCCACATTTTTCTCCACTCCTCTCCTATATATAGAGGGGTCTCATTTGTAAATATTTCTTTTTCATTCTTAGCAAAACTTTGCCAAATTTTTATCTCAATTAAGATTTTATGCTTTTGATGTAAAAGTGGATTCAAATAAATAAAGATATCAATCCGCTAGTTTCCAAACTTTGTGTTGGACTGAAGATTGTGATTGTGATTGGAATCATTCTTATGGTTAGTTCTCATAATTGTTCTTTATGATCTTGAATCTTTTGGTGAAATTGTGAAAGTTTATGAAAGAGCTTTCTAATTTTGGAAATGGACTTTATGCTATCTACATATTTGGTAAATCTTCTTATGTTAAGTGATTAGTGGTAGGCTTTGTATTGCTGCTATTACTTGTAGTTTTAAGGGATTGAGAAATTATACTTGAAGACTTTGATATGAAAGTTAAATTTCTTATCATTTATAATCATTAGCTTAGTTATAATTGCATTCAAGAAAGACTTTTTGCTCCTTGATTGTAAGTTTAGTTTGTTCATTTCTTTAAGTATCAAAAGTGATAGAGAATTGTAACAAAGTGGAGGGAGAATACATAAGCTTTGAAAAAAGAGTGTTATATGCCCGAAATTAACCCATAGATTTTAGTTTCTTGTTAATTAGAGAAAAAATTCAAAGGGAACCTCCCCTTGTTGAGAGGAGAGATTAATTTCTCAACATAGCTGTGTGTGAATTATATATTTTGTCATTGGTACGCTAGTGACAAAATATTCACCCAACAGTTTTTTGGCGACTCTGCTAGGGATACGATATGCATCCAAAAGCCTCATGCTTTTGGTTGAAGTATACTGGTATCCTATTCATTGTAATTCCTTTCCTTATAATTTATCAAACTTTCACCAAGAATATGTAAAATGGCTGCTCAAGGTCCTTGGGGGAATGTTTTTAGTCCATTGAACCTGACTCTACCCTTACATGATCTTCCTAATGGTTCGCGGAAATATTTTCCCAAGTTTTTGAGAGATGGTGCTCAACATCTTGATCATCACATCGCTACTTTTTATATTGCATGTGGTGTTCTTGGTGTTGAACATGAAGATGTATCTGTAAGGTTATTCATTGAAACCTTACAAGGTGTAGTTGCTGATTGGTTTTACCATCTACCTAATAGGGCTACTCTCAAAACAAGGTTTGAGGCAAGATTCAAACCTGTTGAAGATGAGCATGCTCTCTTGGAGCAATTGACTTAAATCAAGAAGGAACCGCAAGAGCCCATGCGGGAATTTGTTGTTAAATTCAACAAGCTGGATAACCGCATCCTGGTTGCTTCTCAGCCTACCACTGCAAATTTGAAGTGCTTCTTCACCAATGCTTAGTCACCTGAGGTGAGTTTCTTGTTGAGAATAGTAGTTCTAAGAGACCTTGCAGCTGCACAAACCTTAGCAGTTGAAGATGAGCTTATCCTTGCAGGTAAGATAAAGATAGAGCCAAATGGGTCCAAAGAAAACTCTTCTTTGGGATCATGGTCTACAAAGAGAGAAGATACCATGGTGTAGAGGTTGGCTAATGAGTCATTTTCCCTCAAAAAGAAAATAGCTCAAGGTGTATGTTCTTCCCCTTATGAAGATATTCCTAGGAGGCCATATCCAAATACTACTCCTAGTTATGTAACTATAAATCAAGATAAGCTTCTTTCTACACCAAAAAGGCTTTCTCTTGAGGCACCACCAACAACTACAATAGTTAATCACTCTGAACTTGAACAAAGTGATCTTGCTGGTATCTTCCAAGAGGAGGAGCCAAACACAGCTGGCGACTCTCAAATTTGGTTTATGCAATTCCAGAAAGCTACTAAAAAAAAAGAAAAAACCATGCCAGATACCATGGAGGAAGATAATCACATCATGAGATGTGAAAAGGTGAACATGCATAAAGATCCCAGTCAAGTTGAAATGAATGCTTTCATGCTCCAAGGTCATGAACCTGGACATATCTTGCATAAGAGACCTACCCCAGAAGTTGATGAAGATCTTTTCATGAGCACTATAGAAGAGTTTTGTTCAAGTCTTGTTTATGATTCTCTCTAATCATAAGTTTGTGAACAACCAAGGAATACAATGCAATCATGTTTTCATCTAAATCACATGAAGACGATCATTTCATTCAGCATGAGGTTGTTATGGTTGAAAAACTAGTTGTTCAAGTTGCAACTAGTAGGAAGGATTCAATCTTTGTATGATCAAGAGGATATCCAATCAGAAATCTTGCTTGGTTGGAGGCTAATGGAAATCCAGAGGTCCCACTTGTACATAAGCTTGAGAATACACTTGAGAAAGAATCCCAAAAAGAATTTTCATCGAAGCAAGAGCGGTTTTGTTTCAAAACTCCACTTTGGGGCAGAAAAACATATGATTCATCCCAAGAGGAAGGTGGATTTGTTCATATTTTCCAAGGAGTGATGCATCAAGTTCTAGTACCCTTGTTCGTGCTCCATCTATACAAATTTTCTTATGATCATGCAAGGCATTGCAAGCTGCTGAAGAAAGGTAGCTATTTTGGAAAGCTCATGAATGGTTTCATTTAGGAAGGTTTCAATTGTCAGATAGTTTAGGTTAGGTTAGTTTTATTTTCAATAAGTGTAGTTGCACAAGCTTGAGTCTTATCATCCTTCTTGTCATCTATGTCTTTGTCGCCTGACTCTATAGCCCAATGGATATAGGCACTTGGAGTTCTAGATTTTACAATCTTCAAGTGGTGAAGTTTGTTCCACAGTCAGAGCTAGTTGTTGTCCTCGATTTCAACATGGCCAAAATCATGACGCAGCCCTAGAAAACTCATATGTTTTGTACCTCACAAGCTTCAAGAAAGGCTAATCGACCTCATCGATTAGTCACTTTTCATTTTTCATCTCTATGTTTAGTCGTTTAGAAGTTAGGAATTTCTATGTAATAACTGACAGGTCAGATTTTTTCTCCAACATGTCAGTTAGTCATGTTAGTGACTGACACATCGGACTCTTTTCTTTGACATTTTAGTTAGTCATGTTAATGACTGACAGGTCGGACTTTTTTCTCCAACATGTCAATTAGTCATGTTAGTGATTGATAGGTTGGACTTTTTTCTCCGACATGTCAATTAGTCATGTTAGTGACTGACCTGTCAGACTTTTTTCTTCGACATGTCAGTTAGTCATGTTAGTGATTGACAAGTCGGATTTTTTTCTCATGTCAGTTAGTCATGTTAGTGACTGACAAGTCAGACTTTTTCCTCCTACATGTCAATTAGTCATGTTAGTAACTGACAAGTCGGACTTTAAAGTCCAACCTGCAAGATTTTCCTAATTTTTTTCTTAAGTTCTTTTTGACCTTGGATTCTCATCCCAATTGATGGAATTTTCTCTTCTGATGTTGATGATCTTCAAGATACTAATGATCAATGTTGAAACGCATGAGCCCTCTCCCAGTAAATCGATAGAGAAAAGAAGATGTGCTAATGAGATTGTTGATATGGCACCAGAAAAAGCTGAGATGCAAGTTGCTTTGGCTCGGTTTGAAGAATTTTAGAAATCCAATAAGGAGGAGAAAAAATGAATAAAGTGTCACATTGATACTATCTTTTCATGTAGTTGCATTATTAGATGCTGCAAGTTTTCTCGTAGCTGCATATTTTCTTTCTATTGTAGTTTTAGTCAAGTGGGACTGTGCAGTTGGACTAGTCAATGGTGCCCACCTTTTTCTCCACTTCTCTACTATATATAGAGGAGCCTCATTTGTAAATATTTATCTTTTTTATGCTTAGCGAAACTCTGCCAAATGTTTATCTCAATTAAGACTTTTTTCTTTTGATGTAAAAATGGATTCAAGGAAATAAAGATAGCAATCCACTAGTCTCCAAACTTTGTGTCGGACTGAAGATTGTGATTGTGATTGGAATCATTCTTATGTTTAGTTCTCATAATCATTCTTTATGATCTTGAATCTTTTGGTGAAATTGTGAAAGTTTATGAAAGAGATTTCTAATTGTGGAAATGGACTTTGTGTTATCTACATATTTGGGAAATCTTCTGATGTTAAGTGATTAGTGGTAGGCTTTGTATTACTTCTATTACTTGTATTTTTAAGGGATTGGGAAATTATACTTGAATACTTTGAGTTGCAAGTTAATTTTCTTATCATTTGTAATCATTAGCTTAGTTGGAATTGCATTCAAGAAAGACTTTGTGCTCCTTGATTGTAATTTTAGTTTGTTCATTTCTTTAAGTATCAAAATTGATAGAGAATTGTAACAAAGTGGAGGGAGAATACATAAGCTCTGAAAAAAGAGAGTTATATGCCCGAAACTAACTCACATATTTTAGTTTCTTGTTAATTAAAAAATAAATTTCAAAGGGAACCTCCCCTTGTTGAGAGGAGAGATTAATTTCTCAACATAACTGTGTGTGAATTATATATTTTGTCATTGGTACGCTAGTGACAAAATATTCACCCAACAATTTGTCCAAATGTGTAATTGTTGAATGTGACCAGACCTTGATGCAGAATGTCTTGTGGCAAGAAAACACGGCAAACAATGAAGACACGATGTCGGAAGGTGTTTTTGTCAAAATTGATCGTAATGTGTATGTTCTAGGCCAAATCAGCACAAATTTCCATGAGTATATCACAATCAAAAATGCATCTAACACTTTCCTATACTAAGTTCAATGTTCTCATGGTGGTAACTTCATCCCAGAACCTGGAATCTCCATCGGCTCAAGTGTAGGGACACCTTGAGGGGTGTATTCACTAATTTTTCATTTTTCCTAAGAGGACAGCTAGGGGCCTCCAGGACTAGAAGGATGACCCAATTACCCTCTCCTCGAAAAGCTACAAGTAGCTTATGCTAAACCAAGGATTTCTATCTCATCTCATAGGAGACTTATGGTGAGTATCTTGGGGGGAAAACTAGCTATCCCCTTGCACTAAAATTACCGCGATGTTCAGTCAAAAAAGGGTGGGTCACTGGGTAAAAGCACAAAGCTATGTCATAATTTTATAAAGGTGTAGTATCATAAAATTGCAACCCAAGAAATCTTAACCACATTTGAGGCCTTCACCTTGGCAACAGCATGATCTTCTTTCCCAAACTGAGATCCCTCTCTGTATCTTGCCCCATGAATCCTTCATGTTTGAGCCCTGAGATAGTCTCAGGACCCTGTCTGAGCCCCAAGATAGGGCAAGACAAGGGAATGGTGCCCCTGTCCCCACCTTGTAGGGTAGCCCTAAGATGGGTATGCCCGGTCCCTTTTGCATAATTTGTTCTTCAAGGTTTGCATTCTTCTTTGTCAGCCTTCGGTGGATGAAAATAATCATCTAGGCATGTATAAAAGGAGATTCAATTCCCTCATTTGACAATAATAGGGGGATATTGGAAAATAATACAAAAATTCAAGTAGAAGGTCTTTATTATTATCATCAAGAATTCAAGTCTTCTTCATTCATCCCTTGGAGAAACATTACAACATCATTTGCGAGCATATGCGTGTGTTAGGGTTTTGTAATGTTACATGTCATTTCATGCAGCACTTGTGATTTAATTCAAGAAGCAAAGCAATCATCATCAACAAATTGCAGATCTACAAGGTATACATTTCTATTGTTTACATTCAAGCATTTGCAATTACTTTCTTTGAAGGTTGATTCCTTAACTAAGGTTTGACTGAGGCAATTCCCTATCCACAACCCTTATTCCCTTCTTTTCTATGTGTAGGTTGTAGGTGCGTAGCTATATTTTCAGATTTGGACTCCATTTACAAAGGTGAAAAAATCCTTTTCATTTTGTGGATTTTTTGGAGGACCGTGTGCACTTTCAACACAATCCGAATGAATTTTATCAAAATTTACAGGGTAGATCTATATCAGTCTAAATATCTCAGACCCAAAGTTATAGTGCGATCCAGAACTGGTAGCTCCTCATTTCACTCATTTTATCTCTCTTTCCTACATAGTCAACAAGACAACTTTCCCATTTACAAAAGAGGGAAAATTACACTTCAACTCTTGCAATCCACTCGGAATTCACATCTTTGGATTTGGATCTAGTGGATTCAAGCCCCTCTTTTGAATGTAAAGTTCCTCCAAGTAAAAGTCATCCTAGTGACTTCCTTTCTCTCTCCTAGGTGGGGAGTCACTAGGCTTCAATTTTCCACTTTACATTTTGGTGAACCCGATGTCTTACACATTAATTCTGATTTTTCATCATTAGATCTGATTAATTGCAATTTTCATTTCAAATTTTCATTTCCAAATTTGATCTGTTACAAATTTTAGAGGTTCTGCATAAAAAACCTAATCTTTCATTTTGAGGAAATTAAGCTTGTGAAGTTTAAAATTTTAATTGCTTGTTTTAGATCTGATTTTTATTTCAAAATTGCAATTCAAATCTGTCTTTTTATTCTAAAAATTCAGTGGTTAAAAACAAAACCCTAATTTTTAAGGTCCTTCTATTTTTGACCTTTGACTGCTCATTTGACTGATCTAGACATCTCTAAATCGGCTGTTTTTTGGATTCTGCATTAAAATTATAATATCTATCATCCCTGAAAAATTTTGAAAAAAGTTGGTCAGACCGTGTGCACTTTCACCATGGTCCCTAGCTTTTTTCCCAAAATTTCCAGAGATGAAATTAGCTGTGTTTTTCTGCTTAAATCCAAAAAATTGGTGTACTTTATCAATTCTACCACTTCTTAAAGTCGACAACAAATTCAAACTTCACTACTTTCATCTTTTAAATTAATTTTCATAAAAAGGTCCTAATTTTAGATCTTTTCCAGAAAATTAAGATTTTAATTAAGAGACTTTCAATGGCAATTAATAAATCGGATTTACTTGCTCTTTCACATATGATTATATTGTTTTTTGCATATATTTACTATAATCATGTGTCGGATAAGGGTTTCTTTCATTTCATGTTACTTCTCTTCATTCATAGCACTTGGTCATATTGTGTTTTTAGGATTTCCAAATTATTATCTTTTCAAATAGATCTTAAGGCTTTCATGTATCATTTATGTTGTATTATGGTGATGTTGTTAACAAAATTCATTTCCTATGTTGATCAACTCAAAGCTTTTGTAGACCCTAAACCTAGCAATCCTAACCCTTGTACCTCTCCCAGGGTACCTTGTGTGGATGAGATGAGACCTAATGCTTTGACCAATAATCTTTCTAAAAGAGAGAAAACATTGGAAAGTAAAATGGACCCATATTCTTCTTCTACACATACCCTTGAGCAAGGGGGGCAATCAAAACATTACCATTCTTGGGTGAACTAATAATACTGGTTCCCACTTTTTGGTACATCCTGATTTTTGTTGAAATCATACATTTTTTAGAAAATATAATGATTTAAGCTTTAATAGGTCCCATTTGAAGTAATTAATTGAAGAGAGTTAGATCAAAGGCTCTTAGATCAGAATTTCTTGGATAGAACCTATCTACTTCTAAATCATACTTGCAATGAAGTCTCCTTTGCATCTATCAAATGCTGATAAGAAATTAATTTTACATTATCTTTTGGAGGGTCAAATAAATTCATTTAGAAGTTTTGGTTTTTAAGTATTTAGTCCTTATTATAAGCTTTCCAAATAGTATAATTTTAATATATTTAATTTCATTAATATATTTTTATTTTTATTTATTATGAATGTAGGTTTTTCACCAAATATGAACTTCTTTGTTCAATGCATTGGGAAAAATAGTAAACTAATTCAAAAAAATTCTGAAAAATATCCATGCCCTAGGTTTCGATGTCTTCTTTGTAACAAAAAAAATAAAATTGAATTTTGATATATATAGACACCTAAAAATGGTCAACGCTTGTGGAATCATACTTTAACATTTGTGCATTGCCTCATTTTAGGTTTTTGCGTCGCATTAACATTTCTCCTATGATTCACACTTGATCTTTATCATTTGCGAACATTGAGTCATTCTTCTACATTCTTCATTCATCTCGCCTTCGAATTTGGTCTTGTCAACAACAATCTTCAATCATGATTTTGGTCGATCTTTGTCCTTGTCAATCTTGTCATATTGCGATTGATTCGTCATCGATCCTTGTCCTTTTCAATCATGTCAATTTGGTCAATTTGTCGTTGATTTTTGTCAACCAATCTTAATCAAATAATTTATCAACACTGGTCATTTATCAATTCAAAATCATGATCGAATCGATATCAATTATCCTTTGTCAAGACCTAATTGTCGTCTTTGCATTTCTAATTCATCTTCCAAGGTTTTATGATTTATTCATTTAACCTTGTGTGTTATTTCTTCCTCTAGGATTAAATAATTTATTTATTTATCCTAGGTTTTCTCATTACAATTAAATCTTTATTTAATTGGCTAATTATTCCTCTTGTAAATTAATTAATAAATGACAAATTATTAATTAATTTACCTAATTTCTTCTAGTTCCTAATTTCCTATTTTTCCATCAATTTCTAATTCTTAATTTTCACCAATTTCAATCTTTTCTAATTTCTTAATTTCTAATTTCAATTCCCTCCTATTTCATCTCCTAATTCTATGGGAATGACATTTCAATTTGTCATAAATTTGTCATAATTGACAATCAATCAATTTTGACATAGAATGTGTCATAATTTGTCATCAATTATCAATCAATCAAATTGTGCATGGAAAGTGCATAATTTGTCATAATTTGTCATATTGATTTGCAATTTCCATTTGAATTGCATCATGCTAATCTTGTCATTTATCCAATTCTTCTATAAATTGGATGATTTTCAATCAAAGCTAATCCGGAATCCCTAATCAAACTATCGAACTTATGCTTCTAGTACTCTTGACCAATAACCAACATCCATCTTGCTTTCAATTGTATGTGTGCACTTGTAGGTGAGATCCACAAATCCATTTGAAGAGGAAAGAAGAACAATGGAGCCGCATGGAAGAAGCATCCAAATCGTCATCTAGTTTGCATGATCTTTACTTTTGAATGCTTTGTTTTTATGTCTCTATTGAGTGTGCTTAGGATTAGATCATTGCTTTGATGATTTATATAATGATTAATTCTGAAAAATATCCATGCCCTAGGTTTCGATGTCTTCTTTGTAACAAAAAAAATAAAATTGAATTTTGATATATATAGAACAAGTTATGTGTTCAAACATACACCTTTATCTAAATTATAATTACTCGGACTTCAAAACTAAATAAAATGAAAAATATTCAACATATCACTATCAAACCAATTGCATGCCTTCGGTATTGATGTTACAAACCAAAATTCAAAAGAATTAAGTTTTTATCATTTATTGAAAAAAAATTATGTGTTTCAGGATGCACATCACTCTTAAAAAATGTTGTTTCTTGTAAAAAACTACTTTTTGAAGGAGATGGAAAAATCAATAAAATTTTATTCAAAAAAAATTGAAAAAAAATATATTTAGAATCTACAAACAAGATGTTACAAATCACTACTTAACAGCATCTTCAAATTCTTAACAGTTTAAAAGTTATAGGTGTTAGAAAGTGAAGGTATTTTTCAAAATGTTCATCTAAGTGTCAAAGTTGGTCAAAAAGTGGGAACCAGTATTGTGAGTTCACCCTCTTACATCTTTAGATCCTCCTTATTCTCCTAAGACTTATCTTCAATATCAAAGTATATGTAGGGAGGATGATGTCATGCATTTTATTCATGACCTTTCCCCTCACATAGAAATAACTAAAAATGAGCTTTTAGATGATGAAGATATTCATCCCTAATCTCCCAAAAAGGATAAGCTTGATAAAGTAAAGGAGATTGTCATTTCACATGATACTCCTTCTTCATCTACAAATCCTTTTCTTCCCCCTTACACCTCAGATATCACAGAAATTCATGATAATATTCCTTCATCTAGTCAATTGCAACATTCTTATAGTCGTGGCTTCATATAATAACAAAACAAGGTTTTAGAGGACAAGGACTTGGGAAATTTGAACAAGGAATTCATGTCCCTATAAACCCTCATACACAAACTACTACAAAAGGCCTAGGAAATGATACTCCTCTTTCTAGGGATAAATTCCTTAGGCTCCAAAACTTTAAAAACTATCTTCAAAAACAACAAATCAAAAGAGCCCGCAACAATGCTTCTTCTTCAAAACGTCTTTTTTGTTCATTTCATCAAACCCATGTGACCATAATGATGATGATTGCCCTAATTTTCAAAAATCTATTCAAGATGGCATAGACAGTGGCAAAATTAGAGTTGTGGATAATAAATCTTCCTCTTCTAACAAATATTCTCTATGTCAAGACCATATTTATCACCCTGAAAGATTGGCTGCAAAAATCTATTGGAGATTGAAGTATGATAAGAACATTTCCTTCCCTCCTCAAAATAAAAATAAAATCTTAAGCAAGTGGAAGGAATTGAATATTGCCTTTTTCATGATTTGCATTCACATTCTCTTGGGAAATTTTATGCCTTTAAGAAATTTGTTCAAAAGCAATATGATCTTGCACGAATTTCTCTCACGATAGATCTAGATATCTTTCTTGAAATCAAAGTAGTGCCTTAGCACTTTATTTCTCTTCATGTTGTTCCTCACCCTATTACATAAATAGTCAACTTAATTGGGGGCTTTTCATCATTTGTGGTGGTGTTGTTTCAATTTTAAATACTTTGGCGTAGCAACATGAAGTCTATTTTTCTTCTTCTTTCTATACATTTATCTTTATCTTGGTGCATTATTCATTATTAAATATCCTTTCTTGCATATATTTATTCTTATGTGAGCATATAATTATTCTTTGGTTTCCCTCTTTGCTTGGAGAGGGGCATCTTTAATGAGTAACTCACTTCTTATCTTTCCTTCATTCTCTTGGAAAAATTACCTCTTTTATGGTTTTGATTATTCACAAGTATGATATGCCCCTTATCATAGAATGACCTCTTGAGAAGTATGTATCCCTTCCTTGAGAGTATTTGTTCCATTAGGAAGGTATATCGCTTGGAAATAATCACCATCAAAAGTTTCTCCTTGGTCTCCTCACTTGGGGGGCAAGATTTTTTGCTCCTTTCTCTTTTTTTTAATCTCATGCATCACTATTTCCTTTAGGGGCTGTATTTTTCATATGTGATTATCATTTCTTTTACAATGGTATGCTCTTATGATTAATCCACCTTGGGGAATATGTGATACTCTTTTTCACTTCTCTTAGAAGATTACAACTTCTTGAGACATGTATTTTACATATATTAATGTATTTTTTTGCATGAAAGTACATTATGCATTTGATTATGTTAATATATCTGTAGAAGATTGTGTAAGTTCTTCTCATTGTCCCTACACTTGGGGGGAAATTATCCCTCTCTCTCTCTTTCTCTAGGGATCCACTTTACCCTATTATGTGGGTGGTGTGAGTTTTATTACTTGATGTCATTCCTTGTGTGCAGTTGTTGGTTGTTGGCTCAAGGATTCTCTCTTATACAAAAGGTGTAAGTCCTTGACTATAACCTCTTTCACACTTGGTAATGAACATCTATAATAAGATCATCCATCCCTCTTTGGAGCTAAAAGTGTGTCATCCTTCATCAAGAATCCCTTTCACTTAGCAATAGCAGGAAGGATTGAATTCTTTCTCTCTTCTTTTCTTTATTCTAGAAGATTTTATGTTTGTCTAAGATAGCTCCTCTTGGGGAGTAGATGTCTTTTGAACAAAGATCTCTTCTCCTCCAAGGATCTCCTTTACACTTACAGCAAGATATCTCTTTTCAACTATCTTATCCTAGCTTGAATAGTATTCCCTCTCTTGCTTGGATTTATGACGTTGTTGCATAGAGGATATCTTCTTTGTGATGAAGGTAGGTATCATTGTTATACTTTCCATAAGATATCAACATCAACCTATGTTGACATCTTAAGGGGGGGCACCCACATTTCTCCTTTGTACTATATTTCTCTCATGCATTGTATAGTGGGATATTCTTGGAACCAGAGGGCAGCCTATTAGAGAAATATGTCATCACTTTTCTTGTATAGTAGATCATTCTCAAAACTAGAGAACAACCTCTTAGAGAGAGATGTCACCACTTCTTGTGCCTTGTACAGTGGGTCATTCTCAGAACTAGAGAACAAACTCTTAGAGTGAGGTGATGCTACTTTTCTCTTGTACAGTGGGTTATTCTTGGAACCAAGGCATGGACTCTTAGAACAAGATGATGTCGCTTTTCTCTTATGCAGGGTGATTATTCTTGAAACCAGAGCACAAACTCTTAGAGTGATATGTCACGCCTTTCTTGACATTTGTACTATACATACAGGCTGTAGCATACTTGGGCATAGACTACTATGAGGCACTTCGAACCTCACTTGAACATATGCGCATGAGGTTGGGTGGAACTAATGGTGTTCTCACTCTCCTTCCTTACATGGATCACCTAGACAGACTCCAGGGGCTATATTCCCATGTCCTTCTCTCCATGGATCACCTATTTTTAGGGGCAAGATGTCCATGGTTTCTCTCTTATTTGCCTTTCTTCTCATGGATCGCCAAGGTGTG
This sequence comes from Cryptomeria japonica, assembly GCF_030272615.1. Taxonomy (NCBI): domain Eukaryota; kingdom Viridiplantae; phylum Streptophyta; class Pinopsida; order Cupressales; family Cupressaceae; genus Cryptomeria; species Cryptomeria japonica. Next base: position 758,809,840 of record NC_081414.1, on the reverse strand, counting down.
TATTCATGTCCTCTCTCTTCTTCCTCTCATGAACCCATAGTTTTACTATTGATGGTTCATGGATGATGCCAGCTTTTCTCTTTTATGTGATCACTTGTGTTTATGTAGTGGCATTGATCCTTGTGTTTCAATTAGTTGTTGAGATATTTGGGTGTCAAGGTCTCTTCGGCTAGTTGGTTTTTCATCTTGTGTCTTGTTTTTCTCATGTGTCTTTTGCGCTTTGTTTCTTTTGTGTGTCTTGTTCCTTTTTGTTTTGTGTGCTCTTGCATATGTTTGAGTGAGTTAAGATCCTAAGATTGGGGGCTTTTTGTTACTCAATATTAGTGGCATCTTATACTCCTTGTGGTATTACTCTATATCTCTCATCTTCATCTCTCTCTTCTACTTTACCAATAGTATTGGTGTAAACCATACTCCTGCAAAGTGGGGGCTAAATGTAGTTTCATAAAATTGCAACCCTAGCAATTTTAACCATATTTGAGGCCCTCACCTTGGCGATAGTGTCTTCTTTCCCAAACTAAGATCCCTCTCTGCATCTTGCCCCATGAACCCTTCTTGTTTGAGCCCTAAGATAGTCTCATGACCTTGTCCAGCCCCAAGATAGGGAAAGACAGGGGCATGGTTCCCCTGTCCCCCTAGGATACGGGCATGGCACCCCTATCCTCACCTCTTGGGGTAGCCCTAAGATGGGTCTACCTGGTCCCTTTTTGCATAATTTATTCTTTGGGGTTTGCATTCTTCTTTGTTGGCCTTCGATGGATGAAAATTGATCCTCTAGGAATGTATAAAAGGATATTCAATTCCCTCATTCGACAATAATAGGGGGATATTTGAACACAATACAGGAATTCAAGTAGAAGTTCTTCATTATTACCATCAAGCATTCAAGTATTCTTCATTCATCCCTTGGAAAAACATTCATTTGCAAGCATATGTGTGTGTTAGGTTTTTGTCATGTTACATGCCATTTCATGCAGCACTTGTGATTTCATTCAAGAAGAAAAGCAATCATCATCAACAAATTGTAAATCTACAAGGTATACATTTTCATTGTTTACATTCAAGCATTTACAGTTACTTTCTTTCAAGGTTGATTCCTCAATCAGGGTTTGCCTGGGGTAAACCCCTATCCACAACCTTTCTTCCCTTCTTTTCTTTGTGTAGGTTCTAGGTGCACAGCTGTATTTTCAGATTTGGACTCCATTTACAAAGGCGGAAAAACCCTTTTCATTTCGCAGATTTTTTGGAGGACCGTGGGCACTTTCAAGATGGTCCCGATGACTTTTCTCCAAATTTGTAGGGCAGATCCATATCTTTTTTAAATATCTCAGACATGAAGTTACAGCACGATCCAGAACCGATAGCTCTTCATTTCACTCATTTTATCTCTCTTTCCTACATAGTCGACAAGTCAACTTTCCCATTTACAAAAGAGGGCAAATTACACTTCAACTCTTGCAATCCACTTGGAATTCACATCTTTGGATTTGGATCTAGTGGATTCAAGCCCCTCTTTTGAATGTAAAGTTCCTCCAATTGAAAATCATCCTAGTGACTTCCTTTCTCTCTCCTAGGTGGGGAGTCACTAAGGTTGTTTTTTCCACTTTACAAAAGGAAATGGACAATGTTGATTCAACTTTTTAAATTTAATCAATAGAAAGTGAAATATATATTTTGAATTTTTAAATGATGTAAACTAATAAAATGTATATTTATTTGTGTATTTCATGTTTGTAATTTTTTAAAGAATTTAAAAAACTATTTGAATATACTTTATTATAAAGTAAACACTATAATTTAGTTGTTGATAAAATGTTGAAATTGAAGTTACACGAGGGGTTACACTTTATATAGTAAATTTTACCTTTTTTTCCTCAATTTTTTTGTGTATATTGATAACTTGAAATTTAAGTGCAAAAATATATTTTTAACTATTTTTTAAGTATATATATTTTTCAATAAATTTGAAAAGTTGTGTGTACTGAAATATAACTCTTTCCATTTGGCGTCACCTTTTTTCTTAATTATTTATCCAAATTAGAAAAGAATTATATCATCTTGACATAAACTCTTTTTTGTAGTGCATTTATTTTTTTCATAATTTTTAGATAAATTTTATTATTTTTCCTTCACAAGATAATCAACCTTATATTTTAGTGTTGATGACCTACTTTCAATAAAAATAAAATATAAAATATAAAAAACTAATTTAAATATTAAAAGATATATATTTTGGAAAATTCACTCATAGATCTATAAAAGGCTACTTTTACATTTCACAAAAAATATTATTGATAAGAGTAGGAGTTGTTGAAACATCGAGTTTTTCAAAAGAAAAACATGGTAATTAGACCCAAAGTGGTATAAAATATACATTTAGCAGATAATTCCAATTGGAAAAGTTGTGGCCCATATATAAGATATCTATAATGAATCTCTATAGACCATATATTTGACTAAAATCAATTTTTAGTTAAAATTACTTAAATTCACTCGTGTTGATAAGTTGGCTTGAAATGTGACACGGTTTTGTGCTTTTACCCCACTACTCTAAAGGTATCTAGTCATGTTTTGGGGCTTCTGGTGGCTATACGTGTGGAATTTCACTCAGATTATGAGGCTTCCTAGTCTACAAAGGTTACACTCTACAGGTTTTATTACACCAATATGGCACTAGAGGAGACAGATGTCGGTATAACACATCGACACCAGGTGATAAGGTACTTTCATCCAAAACCATAATCTTTTATACAGTGGACCAAAACAAAATACCACTTGGGTCATTCCCTCTCACAAGATGGGAGATGGGCCCTTTGAAAGATAATAACAAATTCTCTTACACCCAAGGTCCAATGGAAGGCGAGGGGAGAGGATACTTTTGTTATCACCTTTAGGGTTCCAATCTAAACACAAGTGTACCAAAGGCACAAAACACTTCAAGCAAGTTAATTAACCCTCAACAAACAAAGAAAAGATCAATGAAAATGTGTGAGCCTAATTACCCCAATCTGCAACCACACAAGTTAAGTTAATTTTAGAAATCCAAATCCAAATGTGAAAGAGGGGCCTTCGACAATGCATTTTCTTTTTTTTCAAGATAGTTGCACCACTCGTTAGTCAAGTTAAGAGGGTTAGGACACAAAAGAAGATCTAAAACCCTAAGAATTAAAAGCCAAATGTAAACTAAAAATCAAAAGCATGCATATACCAGTCACAAACATGGAAATACCATGTAGACGCAAAAACAAGAGAGCTGGGACCTACAAAATACAACAAAAAAGAAATGTGGAAAGAAAAGGCAAAAATGTAATTTCTAATCAAAAACATGAAAACCTAGAACCCAGGTGCATAAATAAATATTGTAGACGTGCAAGAATTTAAAATCGTCGCTTATCCAACTTGCAACTCAACAAAAAAATAAATCTGCCAACAAAATGTTAGGAATAAAAGGGACAAGGGCCCCATTGGGTGTGCCAAAAATGTGTGAGGTGAAAAATGATGATGATAACTAATGCAAAACCTTGAAGATTCAATCACAAACAATTGTAGTCCAACAATGGAACATTCACCATACACCAATGAAGATACCTAAGATAATGTAAATCAACAAATGAAATAATATTACCATTCACATGTCAAGTAGAGTTTCAATCTCCATTGTTTCCTATCTCCATTGATCTTGCTTGATGTATATTTGCTCTCAAATTTTGTATGTGCATAAGTGCTCAACAAAGAACGGATTGTGGTTGTGAAGTAGCTTCGCAAGAAGGCTTGATTGACGCATTGGTTAGGCTTGTGAAAGGAGAGTATCCTCTTATATAGAAGAGACTTTAGAAAATGGATGGATAAGATTAAGATGTGGAAACATAAATGGTCGGCTAGGATTAAAGGGTAGGTAGAGGAAATAATAAAATATGAAGGGGGTAGGTAGAGGAAAATTAAAAGATAAATGGCATGTGTCATTGAAGGAAAAAGATAATGAATTAATTAAATAAATATAGATTTAATTAATTAATAGAGGAAGTGGGACTAATTAAATAAATAAAATATTTATTTAATTAGGGGAAAAGATAATTTAAATTAGGAAAGACTTAGAAGAGGATAAATGAATTAATTAAATAAATAAGGATTTATTTAATTAATAGAAGACTTAAGATAAAATAATTAAATAAATAAAATATTTATTTAATTAAACGGGACAATTTTAGGTGTCTATAGAAATAAAGTGATTTTCTATATAGATATATTTTTTTTATCTCAATATATATATAATAAGTATTTGATTCACACTATTTAAATTAAATTAAAAAAGAGTTTAAATACAAATATTTTTATTAAAAGTAAACCTAATTATTATATGTAATTATTAGAAAAAATTAAAAATATATATTTTAATATTATTATTTAGAAAACGAATGTACATAAAAAAAAATCTTCATTTTATTATTATTTTCTTGTGATAAGAATATATTTAAATATTATTCCTTTTATTAAGATATTATATCTTGAATTTTAAAGTACAAAAAGCGAAAAGATAAAATTATTAAAAAATAAAGAATTAGCATTATTGTAATTATTCTCCTCTTCTTTTGTTAAAGATTAATATTTCATTAAGTTGGAATTTTACTTTAATTATTTATCTTTTTATAAATTATAAATAATAATTAAAAATTATTACAATTAATTTAATTTATATTTATTTGTCTTATTAAAATTTAATTATTATAGAATAATATTTTGAATTAAAAATATTTTATTACTATATTTTTTTATAATAATATGTTTTAATGTTATCTTCTTTTATTAGGATATTTTATTTTGTTTTTAAATTTACTCTAATTTTTCTACTTCTTCTTTTAAGGATTAATTTTCATTAAGCTAAAATTTAATTTTAATGATTAATGCCTTCTTATGGAATTACAAATAATAGTTAAAGGATATTAAAATTATTTTAATTTATAGTACTTAAAACCTAAATTAATAATTTAGAGTGAGTGAGTGAGAGATAGAGAGACCCGTTTCTATCTCTCTCCCTTATCTATATCTCTTTACCTCTCCCTATTTGTCTCTCTCCCACTTCCATCCTTCCCACTATATATATTTCTCCTCTTCCTCTTCTATCCATGTCTCTCCCTATCTCCCCCTCTCTATCTATTTATATATTTATCCCTCTATATATCTATATCCATATCTCTCTCACTCACATACATATTCCATGTTTTTCCCTCCCTATCTCTATCACTAACACATACACATCATTATTTTTTCCTTTCTATCTATATCTCTATCTCTTTCTCTTTATCTCTCTCATAAACTCCTCTCCCTTCATCTCTCCTACTCTCTATATATCATTTCCTATATCTTTATTGTTATCTATCTTTATCTCCTTCTCTCTCTCACATCATATCCTCTTTCTATCTTTATTTCTCTCTCTCCCTCCCTCTTTCTCTCTCCTATCTCTCACTCCTTCTCGCCCTCTTTATATGTTTGAAGATACATCTTCTCTCTCTCTCTCTCTTTGTCTTGTTATATCTCCACTTATACTCTCTCTAATGCATACACACACAGTCCTTGTTTCTCCCATATCGCTCTATCTCTCCCTCTCTCTAAACATTTTTCTCTATTACTTTTCTCTATCACCTTCTTTCTCTCTCGTTCTTGCTCCCTCTATCTCTATCTCCATATATATCTCTCATCATCTCTATCTATATATCATTATCTCCACCTCTTTCTCAATTATTGACTCCATCTACCTTCTATGATATCTCCATCTCTCTTGATCCTTCTCTCTATCTTTTTCTATACACATCTCTATCTCTCTCCCTATACCTCTAGGATATCTATATTGTTGCCTCATTTATCTATCTATTGATATCTCTCCTCTCTCTATCTCTTTCTATCCATATCTTTATTTACCTCTATCTCCTTATCTCTCTATCTCTATCCTTATCTATCTATCTCTTTCGTTATCCCTCTCAATCTCTATATATTTCCTTCTATCTATATCTTTCCCTCTCCCTCTTTATATATTGAAAACACGCTCTCTCTCTCTCTTGCACACACTCCTTCCTATATGTATCTCTCTCACTTCCCCCCTCTCTGTCTATATCTCTCCCTTCTCTCTTGTTCTCCCCATATCTCCCTCCCTCTCTCTCTCTCTCTCTCTCTCTCTCTCTCTCTCTCTCTCTCTCTCTCTCTCTCTCTCTACTTATCCTCTCTCTAATGCATACACACACACTCCTTGTTTCTCCCTCCCTATCTCTATCTTTCCCCCTCTCTATCTCTCCCTCTCTCTAAAATTTTTTCTCTATTACTTGTCTTTATCACCTTCTTGTTGAACACAATGTACCACTGAGAGGGGGGTAAATCAGTGGTTCCCAAACTTCTAAACCTTCTAAACCAAACTCTTAGTACTGGTTATCAAATCAAACACAAGGAGGATATATCGGTGAGCTAAGGAAAGTGATCAAATGCAAACGCACAAAGATACTCAACACATAACACCGGATATACAAGGAAAACCCAATGTGGGAAAAACCTCGGTGAGAAATGTTGTTGGAGACTACTACTCCAATCCAGCCTCACAATAAACACTTATTACAAAGTTTAGGGCACCAACCCCTAATTTAGAGAACCAACCCAAGGAGCACCAACCCCTACACTGAGCTCCAACTTAGTGATATATAATAGATCAGATTAATACAATAGTTGTAGCCTTGTTACAAATGAGTTTTGTAAATTTTGCAATCAAAATACTTCATCAGTTTAACTCTTCTCTATTGGTTCTCCCTTGCTCGGTTCTCTGTCAATTTGTTGTCCTCTTTTTATACCTTTTATGTCTTGAATCTACCTTGCATACCCTCCTTTGGTACACTCTCTTTTCTCCTTCACTTTCAGCAACTTTCTTCCTGAATCTCCCTTGTCGGTTCACACAATAGTTATCTTATTTGGCAGCTTGCCAGTTGTTCTAACCTCACCAGTAAAACCTCTAATAAACCTTATATTGGTTCAACCTTTCTATCAATGAGCTCCAACACTTAGATGCTTTTGATCTTCTCTCTGGTCACTCTTTTCTCTCTCAGTTACTCTCTTTTTTGGCATCAAGCATTATCCTCTTTCATTTTTGGTCTACATATTTATACTTGGCTTTCCTGCCAAGACCAGAGTTCAAATGGTGGCACGCTAAGTATTTTCTCCACCAACTCAATCCATATCAAATATGATCAGATCTCCTCTCCTCGATTGATTATCTGCAGTACATCAAACATCACTGTCATTTCTGATGACATTTGTACACGCTTTCTATATTTAGCAACCTGTAACTTGTTTTTTGGCCTTTCTCTATCATTCACCATTAATGCCTTAGTTGTTTCCTTCGACAATGAGCACAAAGATCGGATTGTCTTGCTCGGTTTACATCATCAAAAATCTTCTTCATCTTGATCCGCCTCGAGCCACACATCTTTTGTCATTGACCTGTGATTTACGGGTTCCCTATTGAAAGTCAACCTACTCATCACCTACCACGTTGATGGACACTTCACCGACCTCTGGATGTTTGCCACTTAGTATCCACATGTCATCCTTATCAACATCCACTATTGTTCAGTCCACTAAGTCGATTTAGATTCATTCATCGACCAAGACATACTATCAGTGCTTGCTCACCGGTTCACTAACCCTGTCGATACATGTCACCTTACCGGTTATCCTTCATGCCTACTTTCCTTTGTTTTGTTGGTGGATCAACCTGACTTGTCATCAAACACACGGATTCATCTACTAAGTCTATTTACTAGTGATATTATACCTGCCTTCATATCGGTATTATCCTTGAGTGAAATATGTCATTAATGCACATCCTAATAATCATGCCTATCGATGGATTACACCCTTCTCTGTTGTATTTTGTTTTCTTATCGGTGGTCATGTTTACTTACCGGTTATACATCCATGCTAGTAACATCTCCTTCTTGCATCCTGCATTCACCTTGCATACTAGTAACCATCCATACCAGTGGCATGCTATACTTACCAGTTGACATCAATGACAATACAATGCCAACAATCTCCCCCTTTGGCTTTGATGTCAACATACTCTGCATTTCTTCAACCAGTCCATTCTCCCCCTTTGACAACAATGACAAAGGGCACAAACTCTACAAGTACGTATCTCCCTCTTTATCCATATGTTGGTTCAAGAGTCAAAAAGGTATGGTAGTGAACTCCTCCTGAACCATAGATCTTCAGACACATTTAAGTGCATGAAGCAAGTGAGACAACTCTTAACTTGTATCTCAGATACTCAAATGTGCTTACCGGTAGAGGCTTGGTGAAGATATCAACCACTTGTTCACCTGTAGGGACATACTCTACCTTAACTCCCTTATTTGTCACCTTCTCCCTGAGAAAATGATATTTGATGGTAATATGCTTTGTCCTTGAGTGCATAACCGAGTTATTTGATATGTTAATTGCACTTGAATTGTCACACTGGATGGAAATGGGGTCAGACATCTCTACCTGAATATCCTTGAGGTTCTGCTTCATCCATAGCACCTAAGAATAGCATGTGGTGGTAGCAATATATTCTACCTCATCAGTAGATAGAGAAACTGAATCCTGCTTCTTGTTGTCCCGTGAGACCAACCAATTACCTAGAAAGAATGCACCACCACTTGTTCTCTTCTAGTTGTCAATGCAGTTTGCCCAATCAACATCAATGTAGGCATGTAAGGAAAAATCCCCTTTCTTGGGATACCATAATCCATAATCAGGTGTTTCTTGTAGATACCATAATATCCTCCTAACTGCATTTACATGTGACTGTTTGGGTGCAGCTTTAAATCTAGCCACCATGCATATTGTTTGCACTATATCTAGTCTAGAAGCAGTAAGATATAAAAAACTACCAATTATGGATCTATACAATGTTTGATCCACTGCTGGTGATTCATCATCCTTGCTCATCTTGCATCTGGTTACCATGGGAGCACTTACCAATTTTTTATCTTCCATTTGGAACTTCTTCAACATATCTTTGGCATATTTGGTTTGAGAGATAAATATCCCTTTACCTTGCTATGAAATCTGCAAACCAAGAAAGTAGGACAACTCTCCAAGCATTGACATCTCAAACTCTAACTGCATCTTATTAGAAAACTCTTTACACAAGGTATCCTTGTTGCCTCCAAAAATGATGTCATCCACATATACGACCACAATAATCATGTGTTTTCCATCTGCTTTAATGTGCAGATTACTATTTGCACTCCCTTTTCTAAAACCCTGCTCCTTTAGATACTTATCGAACCTTGAGTACCATGTTCTTGGAGCCTGCTTCAAACCATACAGTACTTTCTTCAATCGGAACACAAAGGTTTCATCATCATGTAGTAGAAAACCTTCTGGTTGTTCCATGTATACTTCCTCTTCTAAATTTCCACTTAGGAAAGCAGAGTTGACATCCATTTGATAAACTTTATAGCCCTTGTAGGCAAAGAAAGCAAGAAACATCCTAATAGCTTCTAGCCTAGCCACTGGTGCAAATGTTTCTTCAAAATCAATACCTTCTACTTGAGAATATCCTTTAGATGCTAACCTTTCTTTGTGCCTCATAATATTTCTTTCTTCATTCATCTTGTTCCGGTAGACCCACTTTGTGCTAGTGACATTCTTATTAGCCGGTCTAGGAACTAACTACCAAGTTTTGTTCTTCTCAATTTGTTGTAGCTCTTCTTCCATTTCATCCATTCATTTCTGACTTTTACTGGCCTCATTAAATGTTTTGGGTTCATTTCAGTCATGAGGCATAAATTGACTTGTTCATCATTTCGGGCAGGTCTCCTTCTAGTTTGCACACCATCACTCTTATTACCTAAATCTTCTCTTCCAGGTGGTTTTTCTGCACATACCGGTTAGGGACCTTATTGGATGCTTCTCCTCGTTTATTGTTTGACTGAGCTTCTTCACCTTCATCACCAAATCATCATACTGATTGACTTGAGTATTTCTCCCTTTAAGCATATCTTCATCTATTCTCACATTCACACTCTCAATGACACTTCTTAGTCTTTTGTTGTAGCATTTATAGGCCTTAATTTGAGTTGAGTAACCAAGGAAAATACCTTCATCACTCCTGGAATCAAAGCTTCCCAAGCCATCCTAATCGCTTTTAATGTTCAGCATTTACTCCCAAACAAATTGAAGTACTTGACTGGTGGTTTCCTGTCATACCACAACTCTTAAGGTGTCATCCTGTTGTTTGTTCTCAGTAGAACCCAATTCAAGTTGTATGTTGCAGTATAAACCGCTTCCTTCCAATACATATTTGTTAAGTTTGCCTCATTCAACATAGTTCTAGCCATCTCCTTGACTGTCATGTTCTTCCTTTCTACCACACCATTTTGTTATGATGTCCTAGGGGATGAGTATTGTCTTCCGATTACATGTCTTTCACAGTACTCCTCAAACTCATTTGATGTGAACTCTCCACCCTAGTCGGATCTTAGGAATTGCATCCACTTTCCTTCTCTACCATCTTTTGGAAGATCTTGAATCTATCAAAATCTTATGTCATTCTTGAGTAGTCATCAATGAAGAGCATAAAGTATCTCTCACCGGCAAGAGCTCTTGTCCAAGTTGGACCACACAGATTTGTATGTACAAGTTCAAGTTATTTTAAGGTGTTGTGTTCTTTTGTCTTGAAGCTCACCTTAGTCTACTTTCCTTTCACATTTTCATCACAAAATGTGTTTACCGGTTTGATGATGGGTGGTATATTTCTCACAAAGCCCTTTTTACTTACTACAACTAGATTATCAAAATTTATGTGGCCTAATCTCCTATGCCACAGCCAACTCTCATCCACTTGTCCCATAATGCATTGGGAATCAAAGCATTCCTTCATATTGTACACATTTCCATCAGTTCTTTTACCTTTTGCTACAATCAAACCAATACTCTCTTTTCTTATCTGGCAATCGGTAGAGTCAAAAATGAATTTATATCCATTATCACACATCTGATTCACACTTAGAAAATTGGTTTTTAGACCTTTTACATAATACACATCATGTGCCTTCAATTTTCCATCTATATTCAAAGTACCTTTTCCTTTTATCTTGATGGAGGAGTTATCTCCAAATCTTACTGAGCCTTCATTCCAATCTTCAAGCTTAATAAACTTCTTTTTGTCACCGGTCATGTGATTGGAACAATCACTATCTACAACCCATAAGTTCCTTCTTTCTACATGCAGGGCAGTCTACACAATCAGACTTCATTTTGCCTTACTCTTGTCTTTTTCAACCCAAACAAATTTGTCTTTCTTCTTCTTGTTTGCTGCTTCTTTGGCTAGGTTGTCCTTAGTTTGCAATTTTTTGCAATGTGCCCAAACTTCTGACAATTTTAACACTTTAAATTGACATTAAATGATAAATCTTTAAAACTATTGTAGGATACTGGTTGACTTCTCCTACATTCAAAACTCCTATGACCAAATCCATTACACTGATAACAAACAATATTCATACCCCGAAGTGCAGCAAAATAATTTCTACTTTCAAAATTGACATGGGGCTTATTCATCAGTCTACAATCAACAACTCTATGTCCAAACTTATTACACTGGTAGCAATAACCATGGAAATTGGATACATACCAGTCTTTTTTCTTTAAACTAGCAAACCTTTGCCTCATCGGATGTCTCCCTCTCATGATGTTGACTTTAGTGAACCCTTCATCATCAATCTTGAACCGTCCTTTATAATTTGCATTCCAGTACATTGGGTGTGGCTTCTCGTTTTGAGCATACCAGTTCACAGGATGGTTTCTTATAGCCTCAGTATAGGTTTTCTTACCAGTATCTTTGCTGACAGTGAATGTTTGCTTCTCTTTACATTCACTTGAGGAGGCGAATTGTATCTCTTTACCGGATGTGTCTTTGTTGTTGGAACTTTATCCTTCTTCAAATCCTAAGCCCTCGATATCATTTGAGTAATTTTAATTACTTGGCATATTGTCCAAAGCTTCAGTGCTACCCTCATACTTGCTCCTCATTTTTTAGTTCATCCTTACTCTTTTCAAGCTCCTTTCTGAGTTTTACATTTTCTTCTTCCATATTTTGATGCACCTTCTCTTTCTTCATCAAATCAGAGGATATAACTTCACATATCCTCTTAGCTTCTTCCAACTGGAGTTGTAGATTAGAAATTGTTTTGTTGGATTCCTCCAGCTGTTCTTGTTCCTCTACAGCAGCAAGTTTGACCTTCTTGAGTTCTCTTCTTGTCTTAACTCCTCAAGAGCACTTATGAACTCACCTTCTAGATCCACTTCAGCCTCAATGTCTTTATCTTTCTCATCTTCAACAACCGGTTCATCTAGTGCCATAAAGAGATTAACTTCTCTTTCATTCTCATGGAAGTCATCTTCTGATGCACTCTCTTCATATGTGGCATCATCCTCAATGGTATATAGGCTATTCTGCTTCTGGTAGCTTCTTCTTTCTTGTCGGTAAACTTTCTTCTCCTTGTCTTTACCAGAAGGTCTCCCAGATCTCCTTTTCTCATCTCCACTGGTTTCACTATAGGGGTATTTTGCAGCAAAGTGTCCTATTTTGCCACAGTTGAAGCATTTAAGTGGCAACTTTCCTTTATACTTACCAGATCCTCTTTTCATCTTTCTAACAAAGTTTTCTACTTCTACATCTAAGTCTTCACTGGATCCTTTATGAGAAACCTCTTCCTTTCCCTTCTTGATGGAATTGAAAGTAGCCTCTTTCCTTGAAGATCCTTCTCTGGTTGTCCTCATCTCATAAGCGGTTAAGGAGCCAAATATCTAATCCATTGTGAAGGTTTTTATATCCTTGGATTCCTCTATAGAAGAGACCTTAGTTTCATACTTATATGTGAGTGATCTAAGTACCTTTTTGACAATAACTTCATCAACAACTTCTTCTCCAATTCCCCTAATGGTGTTCACAGTTTTATCTACCCTATGAAGATAATCTGCAATTTTTTCTTCATCTTTCATCTACAAGCCTTCAATTTGATCTCTTAGTGACTGCAGCTTGGCTTCTTTGACTTTGGCATCTCCTTCAAATAATCTCTACAATTTATCCCAAGTCTCTTTGTGATGTAGAGTGGATTGTCTCTCAACAGTTTGTGCTACCTTGACTAGGTATCTCCTCCAAGATACACAAGAACCATCTAATGATTTTTCACCTCACACCCTCCAAGGGTCTATAAGACTTACCCTCTCTAACCTTCCCAAGGTCATTAGGCTAGGATAAGCTCTTGTTGTTTTGTGAGTTCCATTTTCTTGGCTAGGAGACCTTGTTTTTTCACTCCCTTTCACACTCAACCTCAAAGTTCAACCCCTCTACCATAGGCTCTTCATTCCCCACACTACACACATTAGTATGGATGATTTTTAGAAGGATTCCCAACCCTATTCCTTATCCAAGATCTTGTACACTTACCAATTTGGTGTTTTACAAACAAACTGCACTTTTAGGCCTAACCAGAGACCTAATTCCCGTAGCCCTGTCAGTGGGGTATTTTGCATTTACTAGTTAAAATTTCTTAACCTTATGAACTCTTTTACATTCCAGACACCCTTTTGGGGTTTAAATACAATATTTCAAAACTGGAGGTGGGTCCTATCACTAACATATCTAACCCTTACCGGTTGAATTAGGCCTAATTGCCCCTTCCTAGGCCTTAAAAATAGGGATTGATCAAAACTCCTTCACTGGTTCATTTTCTTGAGTGAATTGATGATATTTTGGGGTTTTTTCTTCCATATGGAATTCCAATCCAATCATACTTTTCCTTCACCCACCGGATTCACCCAATTAGGGCTTGTTATCCATGATTCCTAATGCTTGCCAACTCAACGTGCCAAGCTTAGGGTATGGTGGCAAATCTTTGATTTGGCTTCCCCTGTCTCAAAACCAAAAATAAAACATAGAATACATTTCAACCTAACATTCCATAAGGTTTCAGAGAAGAAATCCACCATGGAACGTTAGGTTGGAGCCATTTTGCTCTCAAAACCCTGGTTTTTAGGGCTCTTGAATCCGCCTGCAACAAAATGAAATCTATTCACAACCTATAGCACTTCAAGACACCAAATCAAAAACAAAATAAAGATAAGACACTAGTCTAACAATCCATGACCCTGTTTTTGGATTCTCAATCTGTATAGATCATACAAACTTGCAAAGAACAACAAAAACTCGAAAGAACACACACAAAATGGGAAACCAAAACTTGTCTATTTGCTTCAGATCTTCAACAACCAATTATCTTTAGTCTCTCCAAGCCTTATACTAGCCTTGGAGTAGTTACAAACTCTCACAACTTATTGTGTCAACCAACTAATCGTTGGTGTCTAAAAATGTTACAAAGTTGTTGTGAGCAACTTTTGTAACTTTTGTAATTTATTGCATAGGTGAGCAAATTTGCTCAAACTCAAACTTGATCATTTTCAACTAACTCATATGACCTTAAAAACTTCAAAATAACATCAACCAACCTACATTAACCCAAAAATAACTTATCCTATTAAGTGTTCTACCTGGCACCCTTAAGAGCTCACATGCCAACATTGGCCAAATAAAGACTCTTATAGCCCTTACAATCATTTGAGCACACACTCAATGGCCTTTTGGCCTTATTACAAAACTAAAAACATGATTCCAACATCCTAGAAACAAACTCAACAAAAATTACTAAGTGCCCCTACACCACTTTGGCGGATGAGCAATGCATAACCTTAACAAACTCATTATCTGACAGTCCACTGAGAATAGCATGTTTATCCTTTTCATTGTTCTCATACTCCTTCTTAGCATCTAGGTCAGTGGGAGGAACATTAGGGACAGTATACCCATTCTTTACAGACATCCAAAAATCAAATCCTAGAAAGGACAAATATGTTTCCATTCTTCTGCACTAAAAAGCATAGTCAATTCCATCAAACATGGGAGCTTTAGAAGAGGAGGAGGACTCATTTCTTGCCATTGTGTTCAAAGAACAAAATCTTCCAAAGCTAGAGAAAGCTTATTTGATTAGGAACCTAGGCTCTGATACTAATTCTTGAACACAATATACCACTGAGAGGGGGGTGAATCAATGGTTCCCAAACTTCTAAACCTTCTAAACCAAACTCTTAGTATCAGTTAGCAAATCAGACACAAGGAGGATATATCGGTGAGCTAAGGAAAGTGATAAAATGTAAACACACAAAGATACTTAACACATAACACCAAATATATGAGGAAAACCCAATGTGGGAAAAACCTTGGTGAGAAATTTTGTTGGAGAATACTGTTCCAATCCAGTCTCACAATAAACACTGATTACAAATTTTAGGGTACCAACCCAAGGATAACCAGCCCCTACACCAAGCTCCAACTCAGTGATATACAATAGATCAAATTAATACGATAGTTGTAGCCTTGTTACAAATAAGTTTTGTAACTCTTGCAATCAAAAAACTTCATCGGATTAACTCTTCTCTACCGGTTCTCCCTTGCTTATTTCTTTGTCAGTTCATTGTACTCTTTTTATAAATTTTATTTCCTGATTCTATCTTGCATACCCTCCTCTAGTACACTCTCTTTTCTCCTTCACTTTCAGCAGCTTTCTTCTTGAATCTCCCTTTTTGGTTCACACAATAGTTATCCTATTTGGCAGTTTGTCGGTTGTTCTAACCTTACCGGTAAAACCTCTGATAAACCTTCCACTGGTTCAACCTTTCTGTCAGTTAGCTCTAACACTTAGACTCTTTTTATCTTCTCTCTGATCACTCTCTACTCTCTTAGTTACTCTCTCTTTTCCAACATCAATCATTATCCTCTTTCATTTTTGGTTTGCATATTTATACTTGGATTTCTTACCAAGACCAGAGTTCAAATGATGGCATGCTAGGGATTTTCTCTACCAACTCAATCCATATCAAATCTGATTGAATATCCTCTCCTTGATTGATGATCTGCAGTAGATTGAACATCACCATAATTTTTTATGACATTTGTACACGCTTTCTATATTTAGCAACCTGCAACTTGTTTTAATACCTCAATTGTTTCCTTCAACCAACAAGAATGAAGATAAAATTGTCCTTCTTGGTTTACATCACCAAAAAGCTTTTGCGTCTTGATCCGGCTTGAGATGCACATCTTCCATCATTGACCTATGATTTATGGGTTCCTTATTTAAAGTTGACCTTCTCATCACCTACCATGTCGATTGACACTTCACCGACCTCTGGATGCTTGCCACCTAGTATCCACATGTCATCCTTGTCAACATCCACCTCTGTTCAGTCCACTAAGTCAGTTAGATTCATTCACTAACCAAGACATACTACTGGTGCTTGCTCACCGGTTCACTAACCCTGCCAATACATGTCACCTTACTAGTTATCCTTCATGCATGCTTTCCTTTGTTCTATTGGTGGGTCAACCTAACTTGTCATCAAACACACCAATTCATCCACTAATTCTATTTACCAATTATATTAAATCTGCCTTCATACCGATATTATTCTTGAGTAAAACATGTCATTAATGCACATCCTAATAATCATGCCTACCAGTGGATTACACCCTTCTCTGTTGTCCTTTTTATTTCTTACCAACGGTCAAGTTTACTTACCAGTGATACATCCATGCCGATAACATCTCCTTCTTGCATCCTGCATTCACCTTGCATACCGGTAACCATCCATATCGATGTCATGCTATACATACTGGTTGACATCAATGATAATACATTGCCAACACTTCTTTCTCTCTCACTCTTTCTCCCTCTATCTCTATCTCCATATATCTCTCTTGTCATCTCTATTTATTTATCATAATCTCCACCTCTTTCTCAATTATTCACTCCATCTACCTTATACGATATCTCTATCTCTCTTGATCCTTCTCTCTATCTCTTTTTATACATATCTCTCTAACTCTCTCCCTATACCTCTTTGGCTATCTATATTTTCCTCTATCTATATCACTCCTTTTCTCTGTCTATTGATCTCTTTCTCCTCTCTCTATATCTTTCTATCTCTATCTTTTTTTACCTTTATCTTCTTATCTCTCTATCTCTATCCCTATCTATTTGTCTCTTTCCTGATCCCTCTCCATCTCTATATATTTCCCTCTATATATCTCTCTCCCTCTCCCTCTCTATATATTGAAAACACACACACACATTCTCTCTCTCTCACTCCTTCCTATACCTATCTCCCTCTTCCCCTCTCCCTGTCTCTCTCTCTCTCTCTCTCTCTCTCTCTCTCTCTCTCTCTCTCTCTCTCTCTCTCTCTCTCTCTCTCTCTCTCTCTCTCTCTCTCTCTCTCTCTCTCTCTCTCTCTCTCTCTCTCTCTCTCTCTCTCTCTCTCTCTCTCTTCCAATATATATTTATCTCATCCTCTATCTCCCCCTATTTCTCTCACCCTCTCTCCATTTTTATTTGTTTATCTCTAGTTCTCTCAGTTTGTCTATCTCTTGACCTCTTTCCCTCTACCCTCTCTCCATTTTTATTTGTTTATCTCTAGTTCTCTCAGTTTGTCTATCTCTTGACCTCTTTCCCTCTACCCTCTCTCTATATATCCTTATCTCTCTATCACTATATCTCACCATCATCTCTCTATCTCTACCCCTTCCTTTATATATCTATCTATATCTTCCTGTTTATCTCTTGATCTCTATCTCCCTATACTTCTCTTTATCTCTCTCTCTACACATCTTCATCCCTCTATCTATTTTTCCCCTCTTCCTCTCTCACTCTATCTTCATCTCTACCTATATCATCATCTCTCCTCCTCTATCTATAGATATGTCTCTCTCCCTCTCTCTCCCTTTCCCTCTCGCTCTTTTAAGATCTTTATATTTGTATCTATTTATCTCTCTACATCTATCTCTCCAAATTTCTTAGTTCATCTTTATTCATCTCTCCACATCTTCCTCCTCTCCATCTCCATCTCTATCTCTATCTCTATCTCTATATTTTTACCATTTTATCTCTTTGGCTCTTCCCCCTCTATCTCGCCCTCTTTCTTTCCTTATGTCTACATCTCTCTCCTTCTCACCCTATTGTAGATATAACACAAGCTCGTTGATAATGGAGCTTGATTATTTTCTTGATTCAAAGGTTTTATTTCAATTTTGATTGGATCCTTGTAACTAGATGAATAGTTGATTTGAAGCTATCACTTCTCCATTGAGGCCTTTGTTGCACAAGCTACATCATTTTCTAAATAGTCTACCAATCGATCTCATGTTATACACAAATTTATATAAAAAATAGACCAAGTTTTTTCTTAGTTGACCTTCCACACATATTCAACATACCCATTGCACACCAAGGTGCAATTGCTAGTAATTATTTGTATTATTTTATTAAAATAAGAGTTATAGTAAATATTACACAAATATAATTAAAACTTTAAAATAATAATAGTTGAAAAATATAATAATTAAGTATAACAACAAATATTTTTATTACTATGGAGTAGATCGGTCCCTGGGTTGCTGATTATATTCAAGATGGTCAGTGGATTGATCTTATCATAATCGATCATTTTTTGAAACCTCTCCAAAAGTGGATCTCAGGTATTCATATTTCTTCCTTCCCTGCTGAGGATTCCCTAGTTTGGGATGGTTTGTCCTCTGGAGGTTATTCTATTTCTTTGGCTTTTTCTCTACTTACTAGAACTTTTAACCCTACCCCTTTCTGGACTTGCCTCTAGAACAAAATGTTGGTTCCAAAAATTTTTTAAAAATTATAGCTCTTTATGCAAAATAAAGTGTTATCTATTGAAAATATTTTCAAGAGAGGTATGCCAATGCCTAATCGATGTTTTCTATGTGAGGAGTCTGCTAAAGTTGTTGCTCATTTGATGATTCATTTTTCTTTTCCTCTAGATATTTGGGCCTACTTTCTTGATCTTTGGGGGATTAGATGGTGTTTCCCCCTTAGCCTATTTTCAATTGGTTGTCTTAGTAGATATGCCCTTTTGAAAATCCTTCTCTTAAGGTTTTATGGATTTTTGTTCTACCTCATATTGCTTGGGACATCTGGAAGGAAAGGAACAACTGTATTTTCAGGGACAAAGATTCATCTACCTTCTCAGTGTCTCATCATATCCAAAACAATATCAAAGAGAATTTTGTGTCATTTTGTCCTTCTCATAGGCTTGATCCTGCTAGTCCTACTCATGATCTAGATTGGGACATTATTAAGAGATGGCACATTGATTGGGATATCTCTAGACCTACTATAAATATTTGGGTTGCACTCCCCAGAGGGTGGATCAAAATTAATGTTGATGGGGCAGCTAAGGGGAATCCTAGGCCAGCAAGTTGTGGGGGAGTTTCTCATGATCACAATGGTATGCTTGTCTTAGCAATGGCACTCTCACTGGGTACTCAGACAAATTGCTTTGTTGAGGCAAATGTAGCTTACATTGGGCTTCAACTTGCTATACATGGAGCACAGAAAAAGGTATGGTTAGAAAGTGATTCTCTTAATATTATTAATTGCCTGATTAAAAAGACGCCTCTCGGCTGGAGAATCAAACATTTAATCTAAGAGTGCCTTGGTATGATTGTCAATCTAGATTAAATTTGAATAACCCATGTCTTTAGGGAAGGCAATATGTCTGCGGACTACATGGAAAATCTTAGTGTGGTATATAATGAAATCAAATGATGGACAGTTAGGGAATCCTTCCCAATTCACTGGTGTGAGCTAACATGAAGGGATGCCAAAAATCTTGCCCAACAACCAAATATTAACGATGCCATCAGTTCACATGAGTAAAGTCGTTTCTAGTAGTAAGTGGAATCAACCTTCTAGATTGTTCTTGACTGTCTAGATTTGTATCTACTAGTTCGTATTTGGAATTATTTTTGTGAACAGTAAAAGTTGCAGAGGTACTCATTTTATGGGGGGGATAAGAACATAATGGAGTCGTCATCATGCCAGAAGTGGGAACAAAACAAAGAGCTATGGACTAAAATTTTGGATTGCAGTCTTGAGCCTTACCTAAAAATTTAGCATGGTCGGGATCCCAAGTTGATGGAAGGGTTTGTGAAGGGATGGCATAAAGGCATTCTCAGTGTTTATGGTGTCGAATTTAGCATTGATGATACTTTCATAGTGGAGATCACGGGTTTAAAAATGGAAGGAAAAAAGTTCTACAAGGAGAGGAAGGCTTCGGAGGAAGCTCTATCAATCTTCTTTGACAAACAGAGTGAAAGAGACAGAGTAAGCAAAATGACAGACGGGGGCTACAATAGAAAAGATCTCATGAAGCTTTGGGCGGATATGGCAGAGATTATAATGAGGTACATTGCTCTGGATGGCCATTATGCTAGCATTTTTTCCTATCATTTTACCATTTTAAATCATTTTAGGCATGATAGGAAAATTTCTTTGCCTTTTTATTTAATTTCTTTTCTTGAGCATATTCTCTCAAATCAAGCAAAAAACAATGAGAACCTTGTTTTACATGAGGGGTCAATCTTTCTTATTATGGAATATGCCAAAGCACATGAGGTTAAGTCTTCTCCTATTATAAAAAACCCTAAATCCTTAGCTAGCCATGTTGTGCATGTGATTTCTAACACCGAGTTTGATGAGGAAGAGGTGGGTGAAATGGTCATGGATTGGCATGACCTCCATGTGTCTGATGACTCAGATTACCATCCTTCAAAGGGTGAGGGTACCCTATAGAAAGCTACTCCTAGTACCAAAAGTAGCAGAAAAAGAAAACCCCCTCCCAAACATGCAGCCAAAAAGTAAAAAACCCCTCCTAAACCCCAAGAGTTGGGCCCTCTAAGATCAAAAAAGAAAAAAATGGGGAAAGGGATGGAGTCAAAGGGTAAAGGGGATGATGAAATCAAGCTAGATATCCCCCTTAATGTGGACCCAAGAGAAAGAAAAAAAAAAGGAAGAAACGGATTTTGAAGTTCTCTTGGCAAATTCCACAAATAACCAGGAGAAATGTTTTCACTGGGCCAACTATGAATTTACCCTCTTAAAACAAGGAATTAATGACATAAACAATACCTCTATAGAGAACTCTATGCCAGATTAAACTGACAAGCTCTTGAGAATGAATCAAAAATAAACTGAAGATATGAGGGTTATGAAAACCAAGCATTAGTCAAGAATTACTTATCTCAGAAAAAGTTTGGAGGAATTAAAGGACAACATCAGGGGATTGGTGGAAATAAGCAAAGACGCTATGAATAATAGTGTGGAAGGTATCAAAAGGATTAATGAGAAAATTTCTATTCAGAGAGCCTAGCCACTCAACAGTATTCCACCTTCATCCACTAAGTCGAGTAAGAAGAGTTTGGAGACAAAATTGCAAGATGTGGATATGCAGGTTTCAACTGGACCCTCTACCAGGACTAGAACAAAGAACCAAGAGAGGAGCAGCACGAGATTCATTATAGATGAGCTCAAAGATATAAACAAGAATATTATCTAGAAAAATACTGAGCTCATGAAAGCTCTTGGCTAGCTTTTTGCTTCTACTAGTTGTTGTTTTGCTCTGGTTTTGTTGTTTTTGTTAAGTGGCATGGGGTGGTTCCCCTATTTCTATTGTTGTTTGGCTATTTTTTATACTCTGGTTTGCTATTGGTTTAACATTTTTTTTTTGGATTTGGGTTTCGGGTCCTTGTAAAACCCGTTTATCATAATCAAAAACAAATATTTTTATTACAATACTATAAGGCAAGTACTCGCCACTACGTGGCACTTGTGTAAAATAGAAATATTTATTGTGTAATACTTGTAATGAAATATTTTAATTATTTATTTAAATTTTATTTTATTTATATACGCAGGCAACACTACAATGGCACCCACCCAGCTTTCTTACTCATGTCATTTTAATGACTAGATAGCAGATAATTTAAAAATAAGTTAAACACTAAAATTTAAATTTAAAAAAAAAATTCCTATTATTATTATTTATTAATACAAAAAAATAAAAATTATATTTTTAAATCTAGATACGGATGTAGGGATGGAGATAGCTAGCATCAAGTGCAGGACAGTACCTTTTGGCAGGGTCGTAGACAATAGAGTTATGTAGCTCAGGGCTTTCAGTCCCGCCAGTCGAATAAAAAGGTGAATGGTGATGGGCAGGAAAAAGCCTTTGAAAATTGGAATCATGGTAGACATAGGGATGGAGTCAGATATCATCAGGGGCATGATAGTATCTTTTGGCAGGTTTGTAGAGATCAAATATATGTAGGTCAAGGCTTTCAGAACCACAAGTAATGGGGCTTTCTTAAGTCACAACATGTTTGGTAGCGTGGAAGGCCTTTCAAGAAACTTAGTAAGAAATCCCAACAAGTATTTGACATTTATGATGAATCACCCCAATATTTTGATTCTAAATTGGATAATGATAATGGGTTTTTTGATAAGCTCTTACATGATTCTGAAGTTGATCTTAAATCTTCTAGAGAGCATATTACAAATAATGGCCATCATTTTCCTTCCTATATTTCATGGCCTAACAATGTTTGGTTGCATGCATCGAGATTTCTCACAGGCCCTACTAACATTCCCCTTCAAACACTGATTAAATATTATCCAGATAATTGGAATATATTGTCTCTTCAAAAAGGGGTTAGTCATCTGACTGATAATAGTTTCAGAGCGCCCTTCAATCCAAAGAACAGATCTATAGAGTTACACTTCCAGAACATTTTCTTTTGCCTCAAATTAGTCATTTGTGGGAGACGGCTCTAATTGGTAAGTTCTGGCACACATCTCCCAACTCTTCTGATTTATCTTCCTAGGTGACTAAATCTTGGGAAGGAGTTTAGGATTTTTTTTCATTGATAATGGGTCTCAGTTCTTTATTGCTCTATTCAAACAAAATATTATAGAGATTAGGTTCATAAGTTTAAAGGATGGTTTTTTAAGGGTTTTCATCTTTTCACTATACCCTGGATTCCAAGCTTTAGGGTAGATTTTGCCATTTGTGAAAATTTTCCATTCTGGATTTCATTTCTAACCTTTCCATTGGAATATAGAAACCCTAAGATCATTGAGATATTTTCAAATCAACTGGGTATATTAATTAGACATGATCTCATTCCCTTTGAAGACACGTTGATCTTCCAGTAAGGGTTTGTTTGTTGTTTAATCTTTCTAAGCCCTTTCCAAAGCATCTGTCAATTTTGACAAAAGCCGGTACTTGGGATCAAAGCATTATAATGGATGATGCTGATTTTGTGAAGTCTCATTCAAATTATCTAGGGCATTTTAATACTCAATGCCAGCATTCTAATTGTCACTTAGTAAGGGTATGTGATGACCACTCCTCAAATCCACTCCTCTGTATTGTTTCAAATTATTCCTCTAGCCTTGTGGAAGAAGATATTGAGGTTGATTGTGGTCGACTCAAAATGCCAGGTGACAAGTACAAGCAAATAATTCCATTAATAAACAAAGCTACATATGATACTATTGATAATGCTAGTTATAACTTGAGTTTGTTTCTAAACTCGTTGAGAAAGTATGCTCAATAATTCCCTTTTCAATCCCAAACTTTAGATTTGGGTATTCAATCATAGTGGGAGAATATTTTGACTGCATACAAACTAATTTTCTCACAATGGAGAGCACCCTTGTCCATTAAAATAGGCCCTTCACCAAAGTTTGTCTTTCAAAAGAGTACAAATCATGTTAGTCGTAGCATGGACTGTGAGCTAGGTGTCAAGAATTTGGATGATTTGCTTCATAATTTAATTTTCAATAAGAGTCCTATTGACATCATGTTAAAGAAGAATGCCTCTTGTTCCTTATCTTTTTATTCTCAAACACGTCATTTAAATCTATCACTTTGTGACTCAAAACTAAGACCACAAAATTTAGAGCAAATGGCTCATTGTTTAATGATTTTGATAGCCTCTCGAATGATTGATGAAATAGGGGAAGAAGTCTTTTATGAAGATGATGTGATACATTCTCATTTGAAAGAAGAAGTTGCTCTACTTGTACAGTCATAGCATAGTCATACTCAATCTCCATCTTCTTTTTTTCCCCGAGAGGAACCTATTGCAATTTCTCTGAAGGATGGGGCAAATTCAATAACTAAGAACCAAGAGACAAATGTAAAAGAAGACTTTCACTACTCACAATAACAATTTATTTCTCATACTACAAGTACAGAGGATCTTGAAACAATCTCATTAGCAGAGGAACATAAGATAAATTCATTGGCAGATTTTGATTTTTCACATCTTTCCATTTCTCGATCTCCCTCCATGCAAACTGTTGTCAAACAAACTCCAAAAACTAGAGGGAGAAATCCAAAGATAAGTAGAATCAGAGATGAAATTGCAGTAAGCACCCAAACAACCTTTGATAGAAAATTTGCTACCACCAAGAGACCGAGGAGAACTTGTCATTCTCTTCGAGCACGATGAGAATTATATCCTGGAATGTTAGAGGCATTAATGCCTCTGATAAAAGAGGAAGAATCAAGCAGCAAATTGATTCTTCAAGAGTTGACATTGTTTTGTTACAAGAAACCAAAACATCTCAAGATATTTTTCAAGCTATTATTCATAAATGGGCTAAATGGAAGTTAGCACATGTGCCAGCAATGGGTGCGTCTAGGGGAATTATTTCTTTATGGAATCCAAAGACATCACTAGTAGAGGTTATTAATCATGGTAGTGATTACTTGTTGATGAGTGTTCAAAGTTTTAGCCTTTCTTTTAAATTGATCAATGTGTATGGGCCCATGTCTACTCATGAGAAAAAAAGGCTTTGGGATTCCCTTACTCCCCTAATACAATAGTTTACAAATTATAATATTATTTTAGGAGCAGATTTCAATGCATTAACATCACTTCAAGAAAAGAAAGGAGGAATATGTCCCTCCTTAAAATCAATTGAAGATTTCAGTACATTCATTGGTGATAATGCTTTATCAAATATTCTCCCTAAGAATGGTCTATTTACATGGACAAATAGAAGGAAAAAATTTCTTCAGATAGCAAAATGATTGGACAAATTTTTCATTTCACAATGCTGGAAAATTTAAAACTTCAATATAGAATCTGTTATTTTACCATTCATAGGTTCATATCACTATCCTATATTGTTAAGTCTTTCAGAATCTGATATTTCACCACAACACAAACCTTCATTTAAATTTGAAAGAATGTGGTTTTGACACCCACATTTCCTTCCTCTTTTACGTCAGTGGTGGGTAAGTGCTCCTTTTCAGAGGCACTAAAATATTTTTATTTTACATGAAAATGCAACATGTTTTATCTCAAATCAAAATTTGGAACACTCGGGTATTTAAGAATATCTTTGTTGAGAAACAATGGTTCATAAGGAATTATCAAAAATTCATGATTATATCATTTTACATGGTCTAGACCCAGACACTTTTGAAAAACAAAAAATGTTACAAGCCTCATGGGAGGAACTATGCAAGAGAGAAGAAGTTTATTGGAGACAAAAATTAAGAGAATTATGGTTGAAGGAAGGGGATAAAAAACACTAATTTTTTCCATTCTTCTGCCAAAATTAAATGAACTATAGCAACAATCTTCCCCATTAATAATGTAACTTCTGGTGATAACTTAACAAAAGTTGAGGATATTCAAGAAGGAGTCAATTTTTTAAAGTCTTTTGGCACCACCTCCCTCTCCTCCTCCAAATGTGAATCAAGAACAAGAACTTCTTGATGACATTCCTCAAATCATAACTCCTCAAGATAATTATGAACTTTTGAAACCCTTCTCTATAGAGGAAGTGCATAAGGTAGTGTTTTCCCTAGCTCCTGATAAAGCTTTGAGTCCTGATGGTTTTACTACCCTCTTCTTTCAAAAATGTTGGGATGTTATTAATTTTGATTTATTGGCAGCTTTGGAGGAGTCAAAGAGAATTTCATCAGTACTAAAAAATTTAATGTCGCTAATATTGCAATCATACCAAAGTTCAAGGAACCTAAGACTTTTGTAGATTTTAGACTAATATCTCTTTGTAATACAGTTTATAAATTTTTCACAAATTCCACTTATCTAAGATTACAACATTTAATTCCAAAAATTGTTTGCCCTGAGCAGGCAAATTTCATCCCAGGTAGAGAGACAAAGGAAGGGGCATTAGTAGCTCATGAGGCTCTCCATTCAATACACACTTGCCAACTTCCACCTTTCATAGTTAAACTGGATATGATGAAAGCATATGATAGGGTAGATTATTCATTCCTTTTTTAAAAATTCATAGATTTGGATTCTTAGACAAATGTTGTAAATGGATTAAATCATGCATTTCAGGTGCATTTTTGTCAATTATTATTAATGGGATGCCATCAGGTTTTTTTGCAGCAACTCAAGGAGTAAGACAAGGAGACCATCTGTCTCATTTTCTATTCATTATTATGGCCAAATCTTTTAGAAGAATGATTAAATCACATAATGGACAATGTATTTACCAGGTACATCTATCACAGTTACTCATACATTGTTTGCAAATGATACTCTACTTTTTAGATATTTAGCTATTTAGGAAGCTAAACAAATCAAATGGACTTTGGAATTATATACATTAGTCTCAAGACAGAAAATAAATGCTCATAAATCAAAAATATATGTCTTCAATACAAATGTTGTAATTACAAGGAAAATTGTCAAAATCCTAGGCTTCAAGTTAGAAGAACTCCCTTCTACATACTTAGGTGTTCCTTTCTTTATGGGTACAAATAAAACTCCTTTTTGGAACAATGTTATTGAAAGAATCAAAAGTAGAGTTTCCTTTCCATATGAAGTTCCTAACTAGTTTCTCAATTTGAAGAATCACAAGTTTAGGTGTTTTGAGAACTGAGAAACTAGTTAGGAACTTCATATGGAAAGGAAACTTATCGAAGGAGAAAAAGATACCTTTAGTTTCTCTAAATAACATGGTAAATGAAAATAAAATGGGAGGGGTAGGTCTTCATCATCTTTCCAAAAGAAATAAAGCATTTGGGGGTAAATTGATATGGAAAATGTACTCTAAACCTTATGCAAAATGGTGTCAAATAATGCAAGTGAAATATTCGAACTCTTCAAATCCCTTAAGAATATTCACTTTTTCAAAGCCTCCTAGTGGTTCAGCCATGTGGAATTTCATGTTATCCTTAAGAGATGTTGTATCCAAATATATTTCTTGGCAAGTTCATAATGGAGAATCAATAAGTTTTTGGGTTGATTCATGAAATGGACTTCCTCCTCTTAATCATATTCAGCTTTTACAATCAGCAATCCATGTTCTTAATAATTTATGGGGCTCTAGATTGATTGATTATGTTTCTGTAGTAGAAATATACTCAAGGAAAGTCATTTCGAAAGACTTTTTAGATGTTCTCATTGATCCCAATCAAAAAAGCCTTCTTCAACAAATTTTATTTCAAAGGATAGTTTATCTTTCTCAAAAAGAGGATACAATTATTTGGGCTCCATCTAAAAATGGTATTTATTCAATTAAAAATGGATATAAAGCATTACAACAAATGGAAAATCAGAAACATGTACAAAGAGCATATTCCTTTTGTTGGAATAAAGCAGTTATGCCCAAGGCGGGATGCTTCTCATGGTTAGCCTTGCAAAAAAAGATATTAACCAGTGATAAATTGGTTAAATTATAGATAGCTCAACCATTCCATTGTGTTTTATGTGAGCAAGAATATGAGGATGTTGATCACTTGTTTATACTATGCACATTTGCTCAAGAATTATGGATTTTCATCATGAATAAACTATATTTGTCCATGCCACTACCAAAGTCCATATGAGATATGTTTCAGTCTTGGCCTACTCTCTTCAACTAATCACTTTTTTCCTGCATTTGGAAAATTATTCCACCCAAAGTTTAATGGTCTATCTAGTGGGAAAGAAATAAGAGTATCTTTAGGAAATTGGTACCTCCTATTCATAAAGTGCTGGAAGGTATAGAAAAGTCTATTTCTAAATTGGTTAATATTTATGTTCAAAATCATCACAATTGTAGTTCTCTTTTCACCTCATGGGATGCTAGTATATTGAACAAATGGAAGCAGATTTCACTTCCAATAGCTAATGGTTTCCCAAAGGAAAAAAAAAATAGTTGATAGAAGTTGTATCAAATGGAAACCTCCAAATTCAAATTTTGTGAAGATTAACTTTGACAAATGTTCTTGTGGTAATCTTGGTGATTTAGGAATAGGTATTTGTATTAGAGATCATTTGGGAAAGTTGAAAGCTTTTAAATCTACTTTTCTTCCTCCAGGTACTAACAATGTTGCAGAAGCACAAGCTCTTCTATTTCGTTTAACCATGGCTAAAAGATTGGGTTTTTTAAATATTCATGTTGAGGGAGATTCAAATTTAATAATAAATGCTTGAAAAAATAGGCAATCATTCAACTGATAGATTAACTACATATTAATTCAAATATGGACGCTCCTTGATTCTTTTGAACACTACCAAATTTCACATACTTACAGGGAAGGTAATAAATTAGCAGACTACTTAGCCAATATGGGATGTGATAAATTTGAAGTGGATTCGCTAATATCTAGTCCTGAGCTAGTAGACTTGCCAAATTTAGCATCTTTGGTAGAGGACGAGATGATTTCACATCCGCCAAGGGGTACAGTTTAATGGATTAAGGCAAGGACAACACATGCTTTAAAGGGATTTAATCTTATCATTAATTCAAGTGTGGATTTATTTCTAATTGCCAGCGATTTGATATGAATCACCTTTGTAATCTTACGATTGCATGTGCGAAGTTTCAATTGGCTTTATGCGACGGCTTTCATTATGAATATTACATACGAATAGACTTTTCATTATGTGAAAAGATGTTTCAAGCTATTTGTATATCAAGTAATCAAGAAGGTGACACAAGTGACTATTATTATCGCTCAAGATTTGTAGTTTTAAGACTTGAAAGGGTTTGTAAGCTTCTACACCAAGATACAGCGATCATCATGCAAAATGCCTCGTCATCTTCTGAAATGGGGGAGCTCCAAACTGCCAATTCTTGTACAGTGATGGAGTATTTTACCATAAATTGTAGGGTTTTTATTGTAGTGGAAGAGTGGGAGCAGCCATTCGAGGATCACATCATTGATGACCGGCAAGGACAAGTCTTGAATATTCATTGCCTGCAATTCAAGTGGAGTGTCAAACAAATTATTGGGGAAGAAATACTCTTCCTGCGGGAAAGGAGAATTATTTATCCTTCCCAACTAATTTTCATTCTCCTTTCTAATGCCTTGGATCTTATGCAATCCCCTTCTTAGTTTCTCAGTTGGACATTGTTGTAAACAGGGTTATTAGACAAGAATTTACTCCGGGAAATAAATTAAGACTAGTTGTTCAAAAATGTGATTTGTGGAAGGGGCATGCTCACATTGGGGGTATTTTTCCCTGACATTTCCTACTAAATGGGTATGTTTTTGTTTCTTTTTATGATAGTATAAAGCATACACTTGAAATGCAGAATTGTAGGTATATGCAATAGGCGTTGGGGACACATGGATGAATTTTAGGGCCAGACTTGAGAGAAAGGATACAGAAAAGAGTGCATGTGTTGTTGGTAATTTTGGGTCATGAGCATTTCCTCCTTGTTGACATTTTCACTCTCTTAGCACAAGGACAAGCACATCACAATGGTCAGGCTTCTCAGTCTCCAACAATTAATTCACAGCTAGATTGTAATGCAAGTACCACCCATGCTCAGTGTGCAAATGTTAATGTTGACCTGCAAGAGCATCAAGATGAAAATAAAGTGGGCATCCAAGCCATGGAGGAGTAATCTATAACATGTAGCTTTTAATTTTGTCATGTACTAAATTTTCAATCATGCGTTTGGATCTCACATACATTTTGTTTCTTTATGTATGCAGTTTTTTGTATGCAATTATCTCTTGGATTGGCTAGAATTATTTTGTATTGGCTAGTTGATATATCTTGCACACATTTTGTCTCTCCATGTATGCAATTTTGTATGCAATTGTCTTGGGTTGGCCAAAATCATCTTCAATTGGCCATATGACATGTAAATTTGACAAATGTAAATAGGGTAGGTTTAATATTAGGTTAGTCATATATGTCAATTTTGGTCTTGTTCAAGATAATGTTCATGTACTTGATGTAATCGAGTTATAACCGGATGTTTTCTTGGTGGCTCTTTCCTACCGGTATGCTCTCTGAACCATCTTTTATAATATCTTATATTAATATTAATATATAGTGGCTTGTCACCTTTGCCTAAAAAAAAAAATCTAAATTAAAAATCAACTTCCTATTATTCTTTTTTAAATAAAAAAATTATATTTTAAAATCTAGATTTAAAAGAAACTTTTAATTTAAAAAATTACATTTTTAAATCTAGATTTAAAAGAAACTTCTATTTTTTATCATTTCAAATTTCAAAAAAAGAGTAAATTCTAAAAATTATATTTTTAAATCTATATTTGAAAGAAACTTCTTCTTTTTTAATGCGAATCATTTCATATACTAAATTCTAATAAATATTAACCATGTGAAATCAATTAATCTTTGCTAAATGTAAAGATTTTTTAAATTAGCCATATGAAATTAATTAATCTATGTTGTCATCAACATAAATTTTAATTATAAAATTTAAGTATGTAGTTTAAATGGTGTGAATCAAATCCCCTAATTTTATTACCTATACTTTCAAAATTTAAATAAACAAAAATTATTAAAATTTATATATATTTATACAGAAATTTATTTAAAAGATTATCAATAAAAAATTAAAATAAAATAAAATAGACATTTATTTTTTAAATATAAAGAAATCTAAAAAAAATTATAAAATCTAACCTCAACTTTATAAAAATCAAATTTATTTTCAAAACAAAAATAACAATCAACTAGACTTAAGTGAATGCAATAGTATTAATATATATATATATAGACATGAAATTCACAAAACCAAAAAAACTATATTTTTAAAGTTTAATTTTTTAAACCAATCATAATATAAATAAATCAAATTAAAACAAAATTTTAAAATACCATATAAGACTTGATTAAAAATAATAATTAGATAATAATTGTAGCCACTATTTTCATAACTTTAGTTTAACGGCTATCAATAATACTTAACTACTCTTCAAGAGAAGTTGTCCGTAGATTTTTGTTTGGAATTGATTTTAAAAGATTTTCAAGGCAAAAATAGATCGCATTTGTTGTTTCCATTTTGACTGCCTTTGCTAATCTCAGTGAAATAATTCAGCCGATATCTTGAAATTGCTTCACAGTGTTAAACAATATCGGACAGCTGGAATTTGACGGTCATCCCTACCTGTCGCATGAAAATCTTATGACGGTTTAGACATTTCAATGTCTTTCATTTGACATTTTATGAAAAACATTAGTTGTCAAAAAAAAATGATTAGTAATATAGTAAAACAATCTTGATTTTGTAAATTTATAAGTTCATACCCAAAAAAAATTGTTATAATAAACATTGTATAATCATATATATTACATATTTATATTAAATGATAATAAGTTAATAATTATTAATAATAAATATCAAAATCTTAATTTGATCTATTATGGCAAATTTCTAAATTAGCCACAATCTTATTAAAAAAATTAATTGACTAAGTTTCTAAATTAGAAAAAATTATATCTATCATTTAAAAATATTCTAAATAAATAAGTTTCTAATTTTACAAAGACAATCTTATTTAAAATATTTAAAAAATTAAATTAACTATATAAGAAAATAGAAAGTATTCTAGAACTTCATATTAAAATATTTTAAATATTAGAAACAGTTATATCTTATCATTTTAAAATTTTATAAATAAATTTATATTTTAATAATAAGTATTATAAAATAATATAATTGGATATTGTAAATTAGAATATTATTTTATCTATAATAATTTTTTTAGAGTTTATTAGTGAATTAGGGTGGCATATATACAGTTTTATAAAAATATGGGGTGTGAATCATAAGATTAAGAATTTGTTGTTTTCTTAGTCTTATATATAGAGTTTTATTATATATTTTGTTATTTTCTTTGAGAGCCTAAGAATTTGTTGTGTTTTTTTTGTTTTGTGTATGCAGGAATAACTTGAAGAAAAAAGATTTTTATCTATCTTAAGATTAAGAAAATCGATCTTTCTTAAAATAAGGATTAAGAAAGTTTATTTATCTTTGTAGATCTTTGTAGGTCTAAGGTTTGTGGAATTCTTCTTCATGTGACAAATATTTTTTTCCTAGAAAAGTGAGTGAGAGTTTATTTCTTTGTGGCTCTAAGGGTTTCTAGGAGTGATATTGCGAAATATTTCTCTATAGATTTTTCTTATTATTATTATCTTCGTGTATGCTAGATTTATAGAGAGAGAAAAGAGGATTATCCATCTAGATTTCACAAAAAGGATTTTTCCTAGAAAAATAAATGAGAACATTTATTTATCTTCATGGGTCTAAGGGCTTCTGAAAGTGCATGTTGCAAAACATTTGTACATTTTTTTCTTCTGATTTTGTTGTGTATATAGATTCTATAGGATAGAAAAGAGGGTTATCCATCTTAAGAAAATAGATCTTTCCTAGAAAAAGAAATGAGAAAGTTTATTTATCTTTGTAGGGATAAGATTAGAAATGGATGTCGCAAAATCTTTGTACCTATAGATTTTATTTTTCTTATTTTGTTTGTGTGTTCAAGATTTAGAGGGAGAGAAAAGATGGCTATCCATATTAAGAAAATAGGTTTTTGCTATAAAAAAGAATAATATTTTATCTTCATAAGTCTAAGGGTTTATGGAAGCACATGTTGCAAAATATTATCTTAAGATTTTCTTCTTATTTTATAGGTAGAGAAAGGAGGGCTGTCCATCTTTTCTAGAAAAAGGAATGAGAAAGTTTATATCTTTCTAAGTCTAAAGGTTTCTAGAAGTGCATATCAAACATATTATATAGGAAGAGAAAGAGGGTTAATTAATTTTGTCATAAAAAGATCTTTTCTAGATTTAAAGGAATGAGAAAGTTTATTTTTCTTTGTAGGCCTAAGGATTTCTATAAGTGCATGTTGAAAAATATGTAAATGTGGATTTTTTCTTGTTATTATGTTAAAGAAAATACATTCACAACAATACAATAATTACAAATACAACAATAATAAAATAAAGATGGGTTCAATCAATATAGTGAATAAATAATGAATAAAAACCTTCATTTGGAGATGACAAGGAGAGGAAAGAGGGTTGTCAATGAATACAGTGAATACATAATACATAATGAATAAAAACTATTCATCTGGAGAATTATAGGATGGCAAAGAGGGATGAAATGAATAAAAATCTTCATCTGGATAAAGGAAAGAAGGTTGTTAATCAATACAGTAAATACACAATGAATAAAAATCTTCATCTGAGATTGACTAGGAGAGGAAAAAGAGAAAAGAGGGTTGTCAATCAATAAAAATCTTCATCTGATCTCGAGATTGATAGGGATAGGAAAGAGGACTGTCAATCAACACGGTAAATACACAGTGAATAAAAATCTTCATTTGGAGATTAACATGGAGAGGAAAGAGGGTTGTCAATAAAAATATTCATCTTACATAGAGATTGATAGAGAGAGGAAAGAGTGTTGTCAAACAATATAGTAAATACACAATGAATAAAAATCTTCATTTGGAGATTGGCAGGGAGAGGAAAAAGGGTTGAAAAAGGGTTGTCAATAAAAATCTTCATCTAATCTGGAAATTGACAGGGAGAGGAAAGAGTGTTGTCAATCCATACAATAAATACACAATGAATAAAAATCTTCATTAAATCTTCATTTGGAGATTGACAGGGAGATGAAAGAGAGTTATAATTAGGATTAATCAATATAATAAAAATAAAGAAAATACATTCAAATCAATACAAAAATACATAATGCATAAAAATATTCATATATTAGTAGTGTATTAAGACCATACCTCAAATGTTAAAAGTTTCTAAGTTCTTCTCTGATGTCCTTGCAAAATTAATTTCTGAAAATAGAAATCTCCAACAAAAGTAAAAAGGGAAACTACTAAAATAACTTAAAGAAAAGTATAAATGGAAAATGATTATATAGATGAAGAGGTGAAAGGAAAATGAATAGGATTACGTGGTTAATTTGAATGGAGGGATGTGATTAAAAGGTGGAGGGAGATTGACTAAGATTAAGAGGTTAATTTGAATGAAAGAATGAGATTAAGAGGTGTTGACTTTGATTTCCCAAATCAAATTTCCCTATTCCAATCTCATCACTTTTCTTCTAGACCATTTTTTAAGGATCTATCTACTTTCAAAATATATTATAACATTCAACCCCAACTCATAGATTATCACATTCGGTAGTTTATTTTTGCCCAAATAATCATTAAAATGATACAAATATGACTAAATCCGCCCTTAATTTGATTTCTAAAATTTGTTTTTAAAAATAGAAATAACCAACACCCACTTAATAATAATATGATCCTTGTAGGATTTGTAACTTCAACAATATTTAACATATATCCTTTAACATATGTGAAACATCCAAATGGATCCCAGCCTTTTAAATTTGGGAAGAGTGTAAATTTAACTATGTTTTCCAATGACAGCACTGGCTTGTGTTGGCTTGGCACCGACGAGTAGAGAAGAGAAGCTGACGTGCTATCCTCCAACCACTGTGGGCCGACGTCAAATTAAAATGATCACAAATTTAAAAAATACGGTATATCCACAAACCAAAATTAATGTCGGCCCACAGTAAAATATATGACGTGGAAAATAAAATCAAACTTGTAATACAAAAAATGTAGAAGTGAGGAACTTGAGCCACGAATATTAAAATAAAAAAACACAATCCCCCTACTCAATATGGTAGCCTGGTACCACTATTAAAAAATTAACACCATATAGCCACCTAGCTACTTGTCTTGTCTTCATAAATATCAAAAGCAAAAAGAGAAAAATATGAAAAGTGGCGACTAGCGAACATATGAAGGGATTAGATTGAGATGCATGAGTTTTAAGTTTCTAAATTATAGAAATTATTTTTCTCAAAATCTAATTGGCTTAAATTTACATCATATTAGTGGTTATAGAAATTATTTTCCTCAAAATCTAATTGGCTTGAAAAATTTACATCTTATTAGCGGATTTCACAGATCCACTATTTGAATAATTTTTTTTAGGCAAGTTTTTAGGTATTAGCATGTTTAAATTTTCTTATCAAATTTATTGTGCACATCCACCAAACAAATATTTAACAAATTGTCTAAAATACTAATTAGCAAATTATGCATTTAAATCTTTTAAATATTTATATAAACAAATAAACATATATATAATAAACAATATAAATTAAGAGTATTATTTTAGTTATCTAATACAATAAATTAATAATATACTTCTAATATCTATAATAATAAATTAATAAATAGCATCAATATAATAATAAATATAAAAAAAAAATTACAATAATATTAAAATATAATTATAATATATTAATAATATAATAATTAAAATGCATAGTTGATTAATATTATTTCATAATTTAAAATTTACTATTATAATTTAAAGTTATGTTAGATTTAGTGTTTGATTAATGTCAAGTATAGTTTTTAATTATAATTAGTATTACAATAATCTTAAATATATTGGCATCAATACAATAATTACAAATACATAATGAATAAAACAAAGATGATGTCAATCAATATAGTGAATACATAATGAATAAAACCTTCATTTGGAGATGACAAGGAGAGGAAAGAGGGTTGTCAATGAATACAGTGAATAATAAAAACTCTTCATCTAGAGAATGATAGGGAGGGGAAAGAGGGTTGTCAATCAATACGGTGAATACATAATGAATAAAAATCTTCATCTGGAGATTGACAAAGAGAGGAAAGAAGGTTGTTAATCAATACAGTAGATACACAATGAATAAAAATCTTCATCTGATCTGGAGATCGATAGGGAGAGGAAAGACGATTTTCAATAAATACGGTAAATACACAATGAATAAAAATCTTCATTTGGAGATTGACGGGGAGAGGAAAGAGGGTTGTCAATAAAAATCTTCATCTAATCTAGAGATTGACGGGGAGAAGAAAGAGTGTTGTCAATCAATATAGTAAATACACAATGATTAAAAATATTCATTTCGAGATTGGTAGGGAGAGGAAAGAGGGTTGTCAATAAAAACCTTCATCTAATCTGGAAATTGACAGGGAGAGGAAAGAGTGTTGTCAATCGATACAGTAAATACACAATGAATAAAAATCTTCATTTGGAGATTGACAGGGAGATGAAAGAGGGTTATAATTAGGATTAACCAATATAATAAAAATAAAGAAAATACATTCAAATCAATACAAAAATACATAATGAATAAAAATCTTCATATATTAGTAATGTATTAAGACCATACCTCAAATGTTAAAAGTTGCTAAGTTCTTCTCTGATGTCCTTGCAAAATTAATTTCTGAAACTACTAAAATAACTTAAAGAAAGGTATAAATGGAAAATGATTATATAGATGAAGAGGTGAAAGGAGAATGAATAGGATTAAGTGGTTAATTTGAATGGAGGGATGCGATTAAAAGGTGGAGGGAGAGTGAATAAGATTAAGAGGTTAATTTGAACAAAAGGATGAGATTAAGAGGTGTTGGCTATAATTTCCCAAATCAAATTTCCCTATTCCAACCTCATCATTTTTCTTCTAGACCATTTTTTAAGGATCTATATACTTTCAAAATACATTATAACATGACCCCAACTCATAGATTATCACATTGGGTAGTTTATTTTTGCCCAAATAATCATTAAAATGATACAAATATGACTAAATCCCCCCTTAATTCGATTTCTGAAATTTATTTTTAAAAATAAAAATAACCAACACCCACTTAATAATAATATGATCCTTGTAGGATTTGTAACTTCAAGAATATTTATCATGTATCCTTTAACATATGTGAAACATTCAAATGGATCCCAACCTTTTAAATTTGGGAAAAGTGTAAATTTAATTATATTTTCCAATGGCTTGAGCTGGCTTGGCACCGATGAGTAGAGAAGAGAAGCCGACGTGCTATCCTCCAACCACTGTGGACCGACATCAAATTAAAATAGCCACAAATTTAAAAAACACGGTATATCCGCAAACCAAAATTAATGTCGGCCCACACCAAAATATATGACGTGGAAAATAAAATCAAACTTGTAATATGAAAAATGTAGAAGTGGGGAACTTGAGCCACGAATATTAAAACAAAAAAACACGATCTCCACACTCAATACGGTAGCCTAGTACCAATATTAAAAAATTAACACCATGTAGCCACCTAGCTACTTGCATATCAAAAGCAAAAAAGAAAAATATGAAAAGCGGCGACTTGTCGTTAGGTTAGTACTATTACAATTGATTATCATCGGTTTTTGTTAACTCGATGTTACTCAATTGTTTCTTCACCAATTAGAACTATGATTTTTTTATTTTCATATATTTTTTATGCATGATTTTTAAGTTTTTAAATTATAGAAATTATTTTCACGGATCCACTATTGAAATGATTTTTTTTTAGGCAAGTTTTTAGGCATTAGCATGTTTAAATTTTCTTATCAAAATTATTTTACACATCTGCCAAACAAATATTTAACAAATTGTCTAAAATACTATTTAGCAAATTATTTAGACTCTGCATTTAAATCTTTTAAATATTTATATAAACATGTATATAATAATAAAAAATTATAAATTAAATCGATATATATATATATATATATATATATATATATATATATATATATATATATATATATATATATATATATACTTCTAATATCTATAATAATAAATTAATATTAAATATCAATATAATAATAAATATATAAAAAAATTACAATAATATTATAATATAATTATAACATATTAATAATATAATAATTAAGTCCAAGGGGTTGAGCTTAACTGGTTAAAACATCGGGTTCTCGCTGTGGAGACCCAAGTTCAATTCCCAATAGGGACATCTAAAATGAATTCTAAGTTGTGACTATTACTTGCCAAAAAATAATAATAATAATTAAAAATACTGTGGCTTCGGCCTATTACCTACCAAAAAATAATTATAATAATATAATAATTAAAATACATAATTGGTTAATATTTTTTCATAATTTAAAAATTACAATTATAATTTAAAGTTATGTTAGATTTAGTGTTTCATTAATGTCAAGTATAGTTTTTAATTATAATTAGTATTTAGGATTCAGTTAGGGTTAGAATTCAACTAAACTTATATCAACACTAATCTTAATTTATCCTAGAATTGGTAACTTTAATCATCAATATTGGTCATGATTTCCTTAAAAAAAAAATTATGATTTCATTTCAATTTAGTAATCCAAATTTGGATTGTGTTAATTTAGATACAGTAATTTTATTAATCATTGGAGATCTTTAAAATGGTAGATAAAAATTTGATATATAAAAATTATGTTAGAAAAATCAATTATTCAAAAGAATCTAATCAAAAATTAATTAATAATTCTTCATCCAAAAGTTTAATCCACTATATTTAAATTATTATTAAATTTTGTCTATAGTAATATATTTATATTTATGTATACTTTATAAAAAAACAACCTTATAAATAATGAAAAATTGTAACTTAAAGGAGATAAAAAGATAAATAACTCTTTGAGTGAAAAGATGTGCATAAGGTGAAATAAGCCTCAACAAATTACTATTATAATTTTAGGGTTAAGCTAGGGCTATGGTTTAATTAAGATTGGGTATATTTTTTTAATTATAATTTTTTGTTATCGATAAAAGGCCGAAGCCAAAATTTATTTCTATTATAATAAATATTACATCTCCATTCAGTGTGGGCACCGGTAGGAAAGAATGGAGATAAGAAAACCTCCAGTCTAGCCCAGATCCCTTATGGGATAAACAACTGTAAATTTTACAATTCCTCTTCTGAGGATGGAGGCTGCCTTTTATAGACATTTTAGTTTCTTTCTATACATAGATTCTTTGCAAATCTTTTCCCGGTTGGATCCATCCTTTCAGTTTTGGCGAAACCTCTTATACTTCGAGCTTTATCTTTTGTCCTGTATCCCGAATCTGCAAAACCTTATTGCATCTTACTCTACCAGACTATTAGAAGCATTGTATACATAATAACATGCAACAATCATTCAATGAATATTAACTTCTTTTCTATCTTTTGTAGGAGGATTATGGCCTGGATATCCCTTAGCTTGAAACCATCTTAACCTTTTGGGTTTCAAGTTAAGAGATTAGCCAGGCTACAATTCTGCCTACTCTAATGATAAGGATCAATTTCTGTCAATTTCATCAGAATTTTTAATTACTTCTAACTCTGCAGACATCTAATTCACCATAGAAGGAAGACAAAACATAAACATAAATATATTCATATGCATATGTATGTATATTGATATACATATATGCAAGTTAGTCTATCATTGAATCGGACAGAATTGTCATGTATATATACAGATGCACATAAATATATATATGTATGGATAAAAGGAACGAAATAACAAAAGAGCACAAGAGCCTATCCAAATGCATATCATATATAGTTCCTTCTATATATCTGTATACATATCTATGCCTGAACTTATCCTCTTCTTCCCTCCACAATACTTCAAAAAACATGCAACCCATACCTCAGATGTTTATAAGTACCCGAATGAACCCCATACTATAAAGAAAGGGCAACTCAATAACACTAAGAGATGTCAAACACTATGGCATTCTATAAAAACCTCTTATACCATATAACCAACGTAGTTGTAACCAAAGATATATGTCTCGTATTTAACAAAAGGCTTATATCCTATGCTATTATGATTACCATCACTATCCGATATATAGAATAAGAGTCTTAAGTACCAAATTTCAAAATACCAGTAATCTTAGCACAAAGACACATAACCTGCCAGACCCTAATTATCATTAGAAGGCATAGTAGGCTCCGCATTGATGTCAATTCCCTCGCTATCCAGGTAAGTCTTGAACCAGTCTACTCGCTTTGGAGGGGTGACCTGCATGAGCCAGAGTAGGAATTCCAGGCTTCTTCCAATCTCCTCTCTTCTCGCCTGAAAGTTCCCTATTTCACCCACACACAGAATTGGGTATCTAGGGACAGGAGAGGAATACTCAATCAAGATATCATAGTGTTTAGGGCGTGGGATTGTTAATTCCTCATCAATGTTGAGCAACACCTTATTAAGATCTACCAAGATAGAAGGGATAAAGTCATTTCTGCAAAGTTGTTCTATGTGATCCTTATATCTGTCAAACTGCAGCGCTACTGCTATAAACATGGCAGCAACATCACTATTTGCCCTTGTTCTATCTTCGTTGTAAATATAGTCCTTGCCTAGAACCTTCAGAACCGCATGCATCACTACCTCTTGTGGGAATAAGACGATCTCTTTCAAGCGCTTTTTAGTAATTTCTCCTATGAAGGCCATTTGCCTCTTAGAGCTCTTAAGTCTGATGATAGTATCCATTTTCTCTGTTATCCTTCAAGACCAAGCGAAATGAACTTAATACTTGATCTGTGACTATTTTAAGGGCCGA
The DNA here is from genome assembly GCF_030272615.1 of Cryptomeria japonica. Taxonomy (NCBI): domain Eukaryota; kingdom Viridiplantae; phylum Streptophyta; class Pinopsida; order Cupressales; family Cupressaceae; genus Cryptomeria; species Cryptomeria japonica. The sequence goes on along the minus strand of NC_081414.1, from coordinate 758,769,179 downwards.
GGATTATCATTATTTCTAGTGCAGAGTGATTACCTACTCGAGATATGAGTGCTTTCATCCGTGATAACTGCTCCGTATCTGTATTATAAGTCTAATCATCTCTACAATTTATACAAGTGTCTATTACAGCTTGTTCCGTAAGCCTTATTTAAATAAGCTCATGTAAGCTCTTATAGGAAGATTAATGCGAGGTACTATCTAAAACCCTCCTAATGATTGCAAATCCTACTGATCAATATTTGAAGTGTGGGAAGTTACCTAGTAATCGATATGATGTAAGATATCCACATGTGCCAAAGAATTATCAATACCTGTTGACGCGAATATAATCTTTTTGCGGTCTCATAAACATCTCATCATCCCGTTCGAGTGATGGAGAATCTTATACAATACAAGTGAATGAGTATACCGGAATATACGAACAAATATATGAATATTTATATACGAATAGATATAAATATATATATATATATATATATATATATATATTGTTTCTGTATATATGTGTGTGTGTAATTGTGTATGTGTATATAAACCTATTTACACTCACACATACACATATATATATATATATATGAATATATATATATATATATATATGTATATATTTATATATATATGAATACATTATATATCATATATCAATCCTAAAATACCCGAAGATAAATATATATGTGTTTATATATATATATATATATATATATATATATATATCTGAAGCTTAATATACCATAATGCTGATATAAGGAATCAGTGACAGCAACCTCCAAGAGCTTATAAATGAGGGGCTTGGATAGGAATAAGATGGAAGTGTGACAAGGCCATCCCCCTTATTCAATCCGAGGAAATTCCCTTCCTATAGACATACGAATTGCCATCTGCCCCTAAATTGGCTAACTTGTCTGCTATAGTATTACCTTCCCTATAAATATGTTTAACTGAAGTTTCCTCAAAGTATTTGATCAAATCCAAGATTCTTATTAATTCTGCTTTGAGTTTCCAGTTTGACACTTCTCTGGTCCTGACTGCATTTATAGTTAAGGTCGAATCACCTTCAATTTCCAGATTTTTAATCTTGAGTGATTTAGCTATAATCAATCCCTCCCTCAAAGCTGTAAACTCAACCATGTTGTTCGTAGCCTCTCCAATGGGTTTGTTAATGCTAGCTATTAATGCTCCATTTTCTTGGTGGATAGCACACCCTATACCTGCTACACCAGGGTTCCCACAGGAAGTACCATCAAAGTTTAGCTTAGCCCAACCCTTTCGGGGTGGCTCCCATTTTGTTAGCTTCCTTTCTATTTCAGCCTATCTACCTCCAATCCCTATGAATGGGGGAATTATCAAACCTAGCCATTTAGAATGGAGTACCTCATCCCATCTGGTTAAATTAATAGACTTTTTCTGTGTATGTCTTAATCTATTATTAACTTTTCCACAATTGTTACCTCGATCTTATTTAGAAGGGATTCTACCCTCAATTTTGATTCTTTAAAGATTCGCCTGTTTCTCTCCTTCCATATTTCCCATATGAGGATTGTCGGTGCTATTGTCCACACTAGGTGATATATATCCTTTGTGTGAGGAGGTTGCCAACTAAGTAGCCATTCTGAAATGTCCCTAGGTCTCAGGGTCTGCCAACCTAGGCTTGAGCAAAGCCAGTCCCAACATCTTTGGCTGAAACTACATTCGAGAAGCAGATGATCCGCATTTTCTTCCTCTGATTCGCATAGAGGGCATCTCGATGGTCCTGAGAATCCTAATTTTGAGAACCAATCTGTGGTAAGAATCCTTTTTTGGAAAGCTGCCCATGTGAAGATTCCTGCTTTGGGGAGACCAATGTTATTCCAGCATAGGCTTATCGGAATATTAGGATTGGTTATCGCTCGTTTGAGTTTTAAAAGTGAATATCCTTCTTTGGCTTTATAAATGCCCGATGAACTACCCGCCCATATTATCCTGTCTTCCCCACTATGTAATGATAAATGCCTATGCCTCAAATTATTCCAGAGGATTTCCTTGTCTACATTTGTCAAGTTCAGCTCATAAAGGGGTTTCCACTCCCAGCCCAAAGCGGGATCATTGGAGATAAGCTTAATATAATCCTTAACAAACCTACCCCTGATTGATTTGCAATGTTCTATAACATCTTCGCTTATACCTATTTTGTCTAAGGCTGTATAGCCCCCCCAGGAGTCTTCCCAGAACAGTGCCTCAGATCCTTCAGCAATATCCCATGTTAGATAATTACTGATCACCTCTCTACATTCTAGCATAAAATTCCAGACTTTGGATCCCTTGGGTAGTATTTTCGTCCTCAATATACTATCAGGGTTGGAGTTTGTAAGGTATTTCACTTTGAGGATTCTTACCCATTTAAGATCAGATTCCGAGTACATTTTCCAGACTAACTTCGCCCCCAAAGCCATGTTTTGTACCCCCAGATCTTTGATGCCAACTCCCCCTATACTGATACGTTGGCTAATTTTATCCCAAGAAATTAAAGCAAATTTCTTTTTGTCTGAGGTCATATTCCAAAAGAACTTCCTCATCTTTTTTACCATTTCTAGTCTAGCTCCTTTAGGTAATTGCTAGCAGGACATTTGATATATCGGTATTGCCACCATTACAGCTTTTAATAATGTAATCCTCCCTGCCGAAGAGAGGCATTTGTTCTTCCAAGAATTCAACTTGAGTTCCATCTTTTCTAAGATGTCTTTCCATAATGAATTAATATTGTTTCCCTTATCCATAGGAATTCCTAGATATTTACAAGGAAGTTTCCCTTTATCAAACCCTAAGATATGACAAATATCTGTCTCTATGCTTTGAGATGTGTTGAAGAAGAAGATTTCTGATTTTCTCTTGTTTACTTCCTGACCAGAAGCTAATGCATAGATGTCAAGTATCCTTTTGAAAGCCATGGCTTCAGTCCTATTCGCACTTCCCATCAGCATTGTGTCATCAGCAAACTGCTGATGGGTGATTGCCTCCATCCCTTCTGTAATTTTAATGCCTTTAATAATCTGATTCATTCTAGCCCTAGTAATGATTCTCCCAAGGCCCTCTACCATTATGATAAATAAGAAAGGGGATAAAGGATCTCCTTGTCTAATCCCTCTAGATATCTGGAAGAAGCCTGCTGGGGAACCATTTATAAGTATTGATACCTTGGGTGGTGAGATGCATTCGAATATTAAGTTAATCCATTGTTTAGAAAAACCAAAGGATTCTAAACATTTACATAGAAATCTCCAATCAACTTTATCATATGCCTTCTTAATGTCTAATTTGATCATCATAGCAGCTGATCGATTCTGTTGTATCGAGTGCATGACTTCTTGAGCAATAATTATGCCATCAAAGATAGATCTACCAGGCACAAATCCGGTTTGTTCTTCTGAAATAATGCAAGGGAGAATGCCTTTTAATCTATTAGCTAAAGTTTTATTAAATAGTTTGTATATTGTGTTGCATAAGGAAATAGGTTGGAAGTCTTCAAAATTTCTTGATTCCTCCTTCTTTGGAATCAAGGTGATGAAAGTATTGTTGATCTCCCTCAAAATACTTCCAGAATTTCTTACTGCTTCCAATGCTTCCACTACCTCCTTACCAATTATGTGCCAGCATTTTTGAAAAAAGCAAGCAGGAAAACCATCGGGGCCGGGGGCTTTATCAGGGTTAAGTTGCCCCAGTGCTAATTTTACTTCTGATTCCGTAAATTTGTTGTTTAGCACTTTGTTTTGATTTTCAGATATGATCTTAGGAATATTCCTAAGCAAAGTTAAATTGGCGTCTATAAGGGAAGATTCTGAACTGAACAGGGTTTTAAAATGGTTCACTGCTTCTATAGCAATGTCCTTTTGATCTTCCAATAGTATACCATTATTGCTCATAATCTTGTGAATACTATTAGTGTTCCTCCTATTTTTTGTACTGTTGTGAAAGAACTTAGTATTCCTGTCCCCATTTTGTAGCCAATTCTCTCTTGACTTCTGTTTCCAAAATATTTCTTCCTTTGTTAACGTATCCTCATATTTCTCGAGAAGCTCCTTTTCTTTGAGGAAGCTATCCTGATCCATTCCTAGTCTAAACACTTTTTCATTTAGGTCTGCGATTTCTTTTTCTAATGAAATTTTGGTTTCAAATATGTTACCGAATACTTCACTATTCCATTTCAGTAGCTTGCTTTTGATATGTTTTAGTTTATTTACTAAACAGAACATCTTTGAGCCCTGAAAATTCGCCTCTGACCACCACCTAGAGATGAGATCATAGAAATCCGGATTTTTCATCCACATTTTTTCAAATTTAAAAGGGCAACACCTTGGTGTTGCCTCACCCTCAATGTTGAGGATGACAGGATAATGGTCAGACCCTAATGATGGGAGTAACGAAGCTGAAAGATTAACAGCTAGATCACTCAAGTTCCCCCTAATTAGGAATCTATCTAATCTCTCTGCGATTTGTGTAAAGCCTGATCTTCTATTGTTCCAGGTATACACTCCATTACTAGTTTCTATATCTATCAGATTGTCATGAGCAACCCACTCTCTAAAATCTTTTAAGGACTGCGGTTCCCTTCGAATACCTCCCTTTTTTCTGATAAATTTAGGATAGCATTGAAGTCCCCTCCTAGAATAACAGGGGAAGAGGTGTCTGGCCCCATCATAAACGAGATTTCAGACCAAACTCTGCACTTTCCTGCATCTGGGATCGGGCCATAAATGTTTATTAGAGTAAATGTGAGATTGTTGTGTTTGCTAGTCACCTTTCCCAATAACTAGTTTCTGTTTCCTGCTATTGGACAAAATAATGTGCTATGCGGGTTCCAAATGATTCCTAAACCACTTGAAGCTCCCCTGGCTTCCACAAATTTGCAACTAAGAAGTCCTAATTTCCTTTTAAAAGCCTCGGCTTCTACTTGGGCCAGTTTAGTTTCTTGTATGAGAACGATGTCATGTTTCCATTTTATAATGTTGCGTCTAATTAGACGTTGTTTGTTAGGGGCATTCATGCCCCTAACATTCCATGTTGAGATTTTCATTGGACCGTGGGAAGGCCCTTCCCCTTCCCAGCATCAAAGAAGGCTGTTAATTTGCCTTGATCCTTTGCATTTCCATCCTGCATTCTTAATTCACTCAATGATTTTCTGCCTCTACTTTTAGCTTCTTTAGCGCAGTCGGGTAAATTTTTCCCGGCATAGATGTTTTTTATCCCTAAGGTTTGCTGGGAATCTTTCACTTCTTTTCCATCATCCTCTCTCAGCTGGGACTGAGCTACTGTGTAATCATTATCAGGGAGAGGTATGATATCTCCTTCCCTATTCTCATTATTATCTTCCTCATCCATAGAAGCCATGAGCTCCTGAATTAGAAACCTCTTCTCGGCTTCCTCTTCCAGTGATAGATTTTCAATTTCTTTATTATTGAATACCTCTCTAATACTGCAGCCATTCTAGAAGAAATTTCTTCTTGATCTTCCTCATTTTCTTGTTCCATGTTTTCGATTGTCTTTGTTTCAGGTGGTATTCTCAATGAATCCACCGAATCGGAGATTCTTTTTGACATCTCCACTAGGGCTTTTCTTTAATTGAGTTTTCCTCTTCTATTATCTTATCAAGATCTCTGATATTACTAGTATTATTGTGTTTATTTTCATCTGTGTTAGCCTCTAGAGGGCAATTAGCTTGTACAGGGGTTGAATTCAATATGACATTTTCATAATGTGCTAAAAGAGGGTTTTCCTTTCGATCGTCACTTTTTACCTATTCTGAGCATGATTTCAACCATATATCAGTTTCATCTATGTCCCCATTATAGAAGGTGGGATGAATGCTCCACTCCCCCCTGTTTGATACTAACATGGTGGGTTCTAAGTCAGAAGAATTAATGGCTGTTTCTACTAAGATTTTGATGTGCTTATTTAAAACCTCTCTATCTAATCCTTCACAACCCAAAAAAGACCCAAAATGTTCCCCTATGCATTCTAAGATTTTGAAATTTATACATTCGACTGGTAATGCGCCCAGATTAATCCATCTTGGACATTTATTTAAAATCTGAGAGTGAGGGTCAAAATTCAGCAACCATTCACAGTGTAAGAAACCATATCCTTTATATAATTTTAACTTACCATAGAGAATGTCATTCCTTGTATTTTGATTATCACACAGAATTGAGAGAAAATTATTTTCCAGGAGAGTAATACTTACCTGTCCCGGATATAGGGCATACCACCAGTCGATAATCTTCTTTATATCTTCTCTGAATCCTGTCCATTTTGCAAATACCCCACACTGGCTATATAGATTCCATTGGGGTTCCATCAAATTTGCCGGGATGTTACATATTCTCCTCTGCCTAATCTTAGGTTTTGACTTAAAAACCCTAATTTTCCCGAGTGGCACCAGATTAGCCCCAGATGCCGGAGTTTGTTTTGTGTCTATGCTTTTGAGCCTATCGAAGTTTAATGAAACATCTTTCTGTTTGCCCATCTTCCTTTTGGTTTTTATTGAGTGATAGACCTGCCATTTCCCGTCGGAGGATTGCGTCTTAGCTTCGGTTTTACCTGCCCTAATTTCTTCATTTTTCCCTATTATGCCCGCTCCGTAAGCCGAATCCCACCTTGCGTTCAATATTGAATTATGTGCCAATGTTTCTCTTGCAGGGTGTTTCTTGCATGGCGGGCTGAAAACAGTAATACTGCTCGGGCATGTGGCAAACACCTGTCTGCGCCCCCCCGACGGATTACGTTGAATATTCGCTATTTTTTGATTAATCATTGGAGATCTTTAAAATGGTAGATAAAAATTTGATATATAAAAATTATGTTAGAAAAATCAATTATTCAAAAGAATCTAATCAAAAATTAATTAATAATTCTTCATCCAAAAGTTTAATCCACTATATTTAAATTATTATTAAATTTTGTCTATAATAATATATTTATATTTATGTATACTTTATAAAAAAACAACCTTATAAATAATGAAAAATTGTAACTTAAAGGAGATAAAAAGATAAATAACTCTTTGAGTGAAAAGAGGTGCATAAGGTGAAATAAGCCTCAACAAATTACTATTATAATTTTAGGGTTAAGCTAGGGCTATGGTTTAATTAAGATTGGGTATATTTTTTTAATTATAATTACTATTACAATTATAGTCAAATTAGGATTCAATTAGGGTTATATTTCATTATATCAACCCTAATCCTTACCCAAGCTTTATCATAGAATAGTAAATTTAATCATAAATAGTTGTCTTGAATTCCTTAAAAAATTCTTGATGATTTTTTGTTTTTTTGTTTTTTTTTAAGGGTAAGTGCTATCAAGTATGGGGATAGCACCCTATATTAATTTAGAATGCTTAATTAAAATTCTTGATGATTTTATTTCAATTTAGTGATCCAATTTTAGATTTTTTTAATTTAATTATAAGAATCTTATTAATATAATGTATGGTAATTGGTTTATTATTTCTAAATTTGATCATGTAAACATTTATTTCATCATTTTTTTGTGATCATATTCTATGATTCAACATCAAGATGAGTTGGCTAGAGAAGGGAATTTATCTAAATAATAATATTATGTTTTCAAATAATCTTAAAATTCAAATACTATTAGTACTTGTCTTAGGCTAATACTATTGCAATCGATTGTTTCTTCACCAATTAGAAGTATGTTTTTTTTGTTTTCATATATATTTTTAATTTTTTATAAAGTTAAGATGCTTAAATTATAGAAATTATTTTCCTCCAATCTAATTGGCTTGAAAAATTTACATGTTCTTACCAGATCCACTATCTAAATGATTTTTTTTAGAAAACTTGTTAGGTATTAACATGTTTAAATTTTCTTATCAAATTTATTGTACACATCCACCAAACAAATATTATTTAGACTCTCCATTTGTATAAACAAATAAACATATATAACATAAAATATATATAAATTAAGATAATCTTCCCTCTTTCATTGTCAAACTTGACATGATGAAGGCTTATGACAAAGTAAATTGGCATTTTTTGATTCAAGTTTTAAAACAGTTTGGCTTTTGTCATAAGTGGTGCAAGTGGATTTTATCATGTATTTCAAGTGCTAAATTTTTAGTTATTATTAATGGCAGTCCCGTTGTTTTTTCTAGTTCTTCTCAGGGGATGAGACAAGGGGATACTTTATCTCCTTCTCTTTATCATAATGGGAGAGGCTTTGAGTAGATCAATAAAGGTAGCTAACTCACAGGGGTTGTGGCAAGGGATTACGATGTCTCAAACAAATATCTGAGCTACTCACAATTTATTTGCATATGACACAACATTGTTGGGGAAATCTTCTGTACAAGAGGCGACACAAATGAAATGTCTTTTGGACAAATATACTATAGTTTCAGGACAAAGGGTAAATGCAAGCAAGTAAAAAATATTTTTCTTTTATACAACTGTTCATTTGAAAAGAAGAATTATAAAAATCTTGGGCTTTCAGCAATCAAAGATTTCTTGTTCATATTTAGGTATACCACTTTTTATGGGAACAAATAAATCTAGTTTTTGGAATAAGGTTATTAGAAAGAATAAAAGCTAGAGTGTTGTCTTGGAAAGCAAGATGGCTCTCATTGTCTAGAAGAATTCAACTGATAAAATTTGTTCTTTATTCAATTCCAAACTTCTTTATGGCAGTACTAAAAGCCCCCAAAATTATAATCTCTCAAATTGGAAAATTAATTAGAGGCTTCTTGTGGAGGGGCAATATGAATGACCATAGAAAGTTGCCTCTTATTTCCTTGGATAAGATGAGTACAAAGAAACTCAAAGGTGGGGCAAGCTTGCATGATTTAATTTCAATAATTATGGTATTTGGGGCAAAATTGATTTGGTATATGCATACAAAACCACATTTGAAATGGTGTAACATCCTTCAAGCAAAATATCTTGACAACAATTCACCTTCCAGGATTCTAACTATTGCAAACCCTCCCAATGGTTCTGCAATTTGGAATTTTGTGTTAAAATGCAGACATTGTCTCTTACATCTCGTGGGAAGTGAATAATGGTAAAGATGTGTTTTTGGGGGATGACTCGTGGACTGGTCATCCTCCTTTGAACATCAACCAGGACTTGTTGATTGCAGCGGGTTTACTAATTTAGGGTATTGGGGTACTAAGTTAATTGATTATGTACAATTAGTGTGTGCATCTACTGGGAGGGTAACATAGAAAGATATATCTCTTATGCCTATTCCACTGAATGATGTGTCTCTTTTGAATAACATCTTGAAAAATAGAGTGGTATACTTTTCTAATAAAGAAGATAGAATCATATGGGCTCCCTCAAAGTTTGGACAATACTCGGTTAAACAAGGGTACCAAGATTTAGTCAACAAAGGGAAACAGATTCACAAGCAAAGAGCCTACTCATTTTTCTAGAATCCGATGGTGCTCCCAAAGACAGGTAGTTTTGCTTGGTTGGCTTTGAGGAAAAAAATTCTAACTAGTGACAAGTTGTCCAAATTTGGTATTGTTGCCCCTTTTCAATGCGTACTTTGCGATGATCAATAGGAATTAGTAGACCATATGTTTGTGCAATGTGCCTACTCTATGGAGTGTTGGAATTTCATAAAATAGAAATTAAGTTTTCTTCATGTTCTTCCTAATACCCTTTGGGATGTTTTCTCGAGTTGGCCCATTCTATATAAATCCATTTTTTTTGCTTGTATCTGGAGAATAGTCCCAGCATTACTCATATGGACCATTTGGTGGGAGTGTAATAGTAGAATATTTAGAGACTCTAAGTCCTCATGGGAGCATATTGTAGTTAAAATTGAGAAAGTTGTCTTGGAATGTGTGAACTCTTATGTTTTTACTTATAAATCCAATGCCTCCTTGTTCATAAGCTAGGATAATCAAGTTTTAAATAATTGGAAATTCATCTAGCTCCCATTCAAAGGAAGTACACTACATCCTCCTAAGAAGAAAGTGGATAGAAGATGTGTAAAATGGATACCTTCTTGGGACAACTTTTGCAAACTTAACTTTGATGGAGCTTCGTGTGGAAATCCTGGAGTGTTAGGAGTAGATATGTGTATTCGTGATTGTAAGGGCATCCTACTTGTAGCTAAATCAATTCAGTTATCCAGAGGAATGAACAATATGGTTGAAGCTCAAGCTCTTCTAAATGGCTTTGGCTCAAAACATTGGTATAAGAAATCTCCAAATTGAGGGTGATTCATTGCTGATTGTCAATGCTTGTAAGCAGCAGTTTATTCATAATTGGGAGCTAAATTATGTTCTACAGCAATGCTGGTCTTTATTCTCATGCTTTGATTTGATTGTGATCTCTCATATATATCAAGAAGGTAACAAATTTGTTGATTCTTTAGCTAATTTGGGATGTGAGGGTAAACATCTTGAAATCTTTAAAGACTCCAACTTTAAAGTTTTCCTATCAATTGTCATCATCATAAAAAGTGAATACACTCACTAACCATACTTTCGCGGTTGATGGTTTGGGTTAATAAAGAAGATTAACATAGTGTTTTTAGCAGGTTGCATTGCATCTATTACTGGTTACAAAGCTTCTAATCTATGACCATTACACAAAAGGATGCAATATACATGTGCCATGCTTTAAATTGTAATTGAATTGTTTGTTATTTAGCTAGAAAAGAGCCCTCAAAATAGATTCATATATATCTTGTAACTCTTTATTATATATTTATATATTGTCCTTGTGCTCCTTGCCTTAAAAAAAACAATATTATTTTAGTTATGTGATGCAATGAATTAATAATATAGTTATAATATTTATTATAATAAATTAATAAATAAAAACAATATAATAATAAATTTATTAAAAAATTAAATTTATAAGACCAAATTTAATTTATAAGAATGATAGATTTTATAAGGTGTTTTCAATTTTTTTATATTTTAAAAGTAAATGTCTATTTTAAATAACTTTTTTCATTTTTTATTTATAATCTTGTAAATAAAGTATATATTTTTTTTATTTTTTATTTTTAAGAATATAGGTAATAAAATAGATTAACTATTGTACAGGGATTTGATTCACACCATCTAAATTAAATTAAGTTAAAATTTAAGTAAATAATTAAAATATTTCATGACAAACATTACACAACAAATATTTCTTAAAAAAAAATTCATCTCTTATAATTACAATTTGTATAATTTTTTTGAAATCATTATATTTTTATTAATACTTTTAGAATTATAATTCTCTTTCTAACTAATTTAATATATATAATATGATTTTATAACATTTAATCATAAATTTAAATATTTTTCATTTAGTTATTAAAGGATACCTATTTTACTTTATTGTCTATATTATATAATTTTATAATTAATAAAATTTATTTTATTAAGATCAATTATAATTAATATTACATAAATATAGTTAAAATAATATATAATCTTAAAACTAATAACTAATAATTAAATTTAAAATCAATTTTATTATTATGATTATAATTATATAGATTGTATAAATAAATTAGGATTATATTCTTAAGAAAAACATATATTTTTACTATAATGTTTATACTATATTATAACTATTAATATTATTTTATTGAAGTGAGAGTTATAGTTAATATTAAAAAAATATAATTTTAAAATAAAAATAATTCAAAATTATAAATCAAAAGAATGATTCTAGCTTGATGTGTGAAAATGTGAAATAACAGGGCCCACCAAGATCGGTAGAATAAAGGAAAAGAGAAATAGACAAGAGAAAAATAACCCTTCATCAACTATTACAGGATGCAAAAGCATTTCAAGTAGAAGTGGAAGAACGGGTAGCTCTTCTAGAACAAACGGATGAAGGACAAAAGAAAAAAAAGATAAATGGTGACAATAAAGAAGTGAAAGAGAACAGTAAAATAGAGGAGTTAAATGATAGGTTAAATCTAAATCTAAATAACATAGAATTGTCTGGTACCCCCCCTAGAGTTAGAAGCAGTATACAATTTAATGGGATTAATAGAAAAGGAGGAAGAGAATGTGAAAACAACTTTAGAAAAATAGCATCTCATTCAAAAGATATTGGAAGCAATGGAATTAGAGGAAGCAGAAAATGAGGAAGAAGTTGAGATTCTGGAAACACTTTCAGGAGAGGAAACAGAAAATAAATTAAAAATAATTTGGGCATAACTCAAACATGTCCTGGCAAAGAGACTCCAAATTGTGCCAAATCTGCCAAAAAGGAGGAAGGAAATCTCTTGCAGAATTAAGAAATAAAGATGGATCTGCAAAAGATCAAACAAAGATTACATCTTTACTAAATGTAGGGAAGGGAAAGTTCCTTCCCAAATAAATATGAAAATGATAACATGGAATGTTAGGGGCATGAATGCCCCTAACAAACAACATATAATAAAATGCTATATATTTTCATCAAATGCAAAAATTATAATGCTACAAGAGACCAAACTGAATACTCAAAAGATAGAATATTTTAAGAAAAGGATAAGAGTATGGCATCTAGCAATAGAGGCAATTTGTTGGTGTAAATAAATATTCATTTTGGATATTATTACACTTACTTAAGTTAACTTAGGATAATGCATCTCTTCGTAGTTTGGATTTGAGACACTTAGGGAAGTGTGCACTTAGGGATAGAGCTTGTAGGAGAAATTCCACCTTTTGTGGTCTTATTTTGCTGTTACACTCCACATTCGGTGGGTCATCCACCTCTTGTGGAATATTATATTATTTCTCCTACCTACCCTTAGTATTTCTTACCTACCCTTGTTTCTCATTGAGCCACATGTCATATTTGGGTGCTCATACATCCATATGGCCTTGCCTATATAAGCAGGCCTCTATTCATTGTATTGGTTAATCCAGTTGATCATTTGTATATTGATGAGAATACAGTTTGTTCTTGTCATTCTATTGTCTCTTTTATGCTTTTCAATGTGCCCTTGATCTTAGCAAAATCCTACATGGTATCAGAGCTATTGGGGCTTCATTGATCGGTTTTTGGAGACATCGTGGAAGGCTTCTATTTTCGGATCTGGGGATCTTCATTTTTTGGGGGCGTCATACAGCGATTTGGACATCACCGTTGAATCCGAGAGGTCGTTTCCATAAATTTTGACTATAAAGTCGACCTATTTTTGTGAGAAAAAAATTTTCCCCATTTTGGCTAATGTCGTACGGATTTCGAAATTTTTTTTTTAAAAAAAATATATATATATTTTTCAAAAAAAAGATTTCGAAAAATTTCAAAAATAAAAAAATAAAAAAAAACAAAGCAAAAACAAGTTTTTTTTGCATTTTTTGAGGGGTCCGCAGACCCCCCATACTCGGTCGTACCCACTGTGCGCAAGTTGCAGGTACCTACCATTGTAGCGCCGCTCCGAACGCTGTGTCGCCGCCGTGCAGGTCCTCCTGTCGCTGCCCGCGCCGAGATCTGCCACTGCCCGTGCCGAGATCTGCCACCGCCGGCGCTCGCAGGTTCCTGGTGCCTCCCCCGCCCACCAGCTCCAGCAGCTCCCATCCTCCCAGCTCCCGGCCGCCGCCGATCCCACGGCTCCGGCCATCTCCACCGCCAGCGACCACCTAACCCAGGTGGTAACCGTGTCCGCCACGTGGCAGGCGGCCACTAGCCCGCGGGAAAACAGTCAACTGCTTCGCCACGTCAGATCCGTACAGTCCGTACTACACAGTCACTGCGCCACGCGGTCGTCCGTACAATGCCACGTCATCCGTACGGTCTACACAGTCACTTGCACAGCCAGCAATCCATACAGTACAGACGCCTAGTCAGCAGGGAGGCCAAGTTTTTGCGATGGTCATATGGCCATCAAATTTAACACATTGAATTGCTGACATCAGCACCACATCAGCACTTTTTGAAAAAAATTTGACCCCTCTCCATTGGGCTTTTCAGTTTTGCAGTCCAACTTTGGAAGGCCATATCTTGCTCATTTTTGCTCCTTTTTTGGTGCAATTTTTTTTGAAATGGGATAAAATTTCATGATCTTCGCAGTGGTGTGGTTATTTTCTGATTTTGGTGCACAGGTTTTTTGGAATTTTCAGATTCTCTCAGCTATACCTGTCCAATCCTCAATTCTGCAACTTCAAAGGCCTCGTTTGAGCTCATACGACCTCCTTTTCAGGTGCCATTTTTTTTTAAAGTGCTTATTTTTTCATCTACTTTTAGAATCTATGATCAGATTTTAGAGATTTTGAGCTAAAATTGTACTTTCAGATATTGGTCTTCTTTGGCCTATTAGGTACTTGTAAATTGCTTGGATCTTAGTTAGATCTCTTACATTATCAGTTTGAGACTCTTTTGGCCTTATTGAGGCAGTTGTAAAATTGTAAATCAGAAGTCCACTTTGCCATTTTTTGCAAGTGGCCCATTGTATACGCACTACTTATATAGTGCCAAATCATCACATTTGGGGGGGGGTTCTTTGATTGAGTGAATTTGGGGGGGTGTCTTGTGTGATTGTGCCTCTCTTTGTGCTCTTTCCATTCTTGTTGCAATGAGTCCTAATAAGTTTCCACCATTAACTCCACATAATTATGCATCATGGAAAATTAAAGTATGGAGTAAACTAATGGAAAAGGGTCTCACACACTACATAGATGGAACAATAATAGCACCACCTGATCCTAAGGCTGATCCAATTGCTCAATTAGAATGGCTCACAAAGAATTGCATGGTTCTTGGAACCTTACGCAAGTATGTATTAGATGACCTCATTTTCCACATTGAGAAGTGTAAAACAATTAAAGAGGCTTGGGATATGTTTCAGAAATTGTATGGACAAGTTGATGAAATCAGAGGCTATCAGATTGACAATGAGCTCACCAACTTAGATCTCGAGAGTTTTGATACAATCCAAGATTATGTAACCAAAGAAAATGAGCTAAGAGCAAAGCTAAAGGATTGTGGAATTGACAAGAAGGATGCTCAATTGATATTCAACTTGTTGGACAAGCTTGCACCAGAATATGCAGCATTTGTATCTAGCTTCCAAACTCATCGTTTGACAGTGGGGAGTTCTTATGTTATGCCTTCATTTGATGCTTTCACAGAAATGTTAATATTGGAACAAACTAAGTTGTTGAACCTGGGGTTTCTCAAGTCTTCAAAGTCCAAGGCTTTGGTAGCAAATCAAGGAAATCAAGGAAGTCAAGGCAAAGATTCCAACAAGAAGAAGAAGCGATCCAAGTCTAAGCCACACCAGGAAAAAGGACAAACATCCTCTCCATCACAAGGCAATTTTTCATCCTCTTCCAAGAAGGGGACACCACCTAAGAAGGATAAACCAACTTGTGCATATTGCAAAAAGTATGGTCATGATGAGCATCGATGCCACGCAAAGCAAGTTGATGAGTTAACCAATCTTCTCAAGAAAAACAACATCAACTTGCCATCCGCCTACACAAAGAAGGATTCAACTCCTTCCTCTTCCTCACAGTCTAAGGGAAAAGGGCAAGCATTTGTGGCTACAACAGGTTCTTCACAGCAATGGATACTTGACTCGGGTGCCTCATATCACATGGGTTCTACAAAGGAGCAGTTTTCTTCATTGGAGCCATCCAAGGTACCTCACATTTACATAGGTGATGACACACAAGTAGAGGTTGAAGGGAAAGGTTCAGTTGACATGGATGATGGAACATTTGAGAATGTTCTCTATGTTCCTAACTTGTCTACCAACCTTCTCTCCATCTACCAAATCACTCACTATGGGAATGGGAAAAAGGTTGAGTTTACACCAGATTTAGTTGTGGTAAAGGAACTTGATAATGATGCCTTGGTAGCAGTGGGACAAGTCAGTGACAACTCAAGGCTTTATTCATTCTCCCACTTTGTGCCAAGTTCACCTTCTAGGGCCTTGCTTACTCATTCAAATTCAGAAAGTAAGCTATGGCATGAGCGGTTTGGTCACCTCAACTACCGCTATCTTCAGCAGCTAAGCACTAAAGACATGGTCACAGGTCTACCTCGAATCAGTTTTTCAGAGGGTGTATGTTCAGGTTGTTCCATGGGCAAGCATCCCGAAGAGAAGTTTGATAAAGGGAAAACTTGGAGAGCTTTGGAAGTTCTTCAACTTGTTCACAGTGATGTAGCAGGTCCATTTCCAGCACCTTCATTTAGTAAGGCCCACTATGTTCTTACCTTCATTGATGACTACTCCCACTTCACTTGGGTCTACTTTCTCATTCATAAGAGTGAAGTATTTGATAGATTTCAGGACTTCAAGACTCGTGTGGAGAAGCAATCAGGGAAAATGGTCAAGATTCTTCGCACAGATAATGGAAGGGAATATGTGAACAAGAGACTTGAGGATTTTTGTACATTTGAGGGGATTGATCTTCAGCATTCTGTAGCATACACTCCACAGCAGAACGGGGTTGCAGAACGCAAGAATAGAACTCTCAAAGAAATGGCTAGCTATATGATACGTGCACATTCTCTTGATCCCGCCTTTTGGGCAGAGGCTATCAGTTGTGCCACACACATCCAGAATCGGGTTCCTCACAAAGCTTTGCAAGGTATTACTCCTTTTGAAGCTTGGGCTAGTAGGAAACCGATTGTGAGACATTTCAAAGTCTTTGGGTGTCCAGCATGGGCTCGCATACCTCCACAGAAACGCAAGGCATTGGAACCTTAGAGTCGACCTTGCATATTTGTTGGATATCCTGAAGGTGTTAAGGCATACAGATTGATGGATCCAGAGACACATGAGGTATTCATTGAGAGGAGTGTTCACTTTGAGGAAAGCTCTCCTAGCTTAGCCTCTCTCCCTCCTCCATCTTCCTCCATTGTGGATAGTGATGTTAGTGATTCAGATGATGAGACTCCCTCAACTCCGACTCGCAGGGTTACACCTCCGCAGGGTCCACTTGCAGTTGAGGAGCCTCGTTCTCCACCTCCACCTAGACCTCGTTGGGCTCGACAGACACTTGAGTCCATGGGTTCTCTTGTTGGGGATCCTTTAGATACATGGAGAACTTGATCACAACATCAGGATCTTCCACATGCATTCATTGCTACCGCTTCCGATCCACAGACATTCAGGGAAGCATCAAGGGTTCCTGAGTGGGACCAAGCTATGGAGGAAGAGTATAGTTCCTTGATGAGGAACAACACATGGGATCTAGTCCATCTCCCTAAGGGGAGAAAGATGGTTTGATGTAAGTGGATCTATCGGACCAAGTTTGCAGCGGATGGTAGTGTGGATAAGTATAAGGCTCGGCTTGTTGCAAAAGGTTTCTTGCAGGTTGCAGGTGTTGACTATACTGAGACCTTTGCACCCGTAGCCAAGATGAACTCCATTCGTTTGACACTTTCTATTGCTGCAGCTCATGGTTGGGTTGTACATCAGATGGATGTGAAGAGTGCTTTTCTTCATGGTGATCTTGATGAGGAGATTTATATGGAGCAATTACAGGGTTTCATCCAGGATACTTCCTTGGTTTGCAGACTAAGGAAATCTCTCTATGGCCTTAAGCAAGCCCCCAGGGCTTGGTATGCCAAGATGGATTCCTTTCTTCTCTCTGCAGGGTTCACCAGGTGTCATTCCGATCCGAATGTCTACATTTTACGACAGGATGACTCTCACTTGATACTTGTGCTCTATGTTGATGACTTGATCATTACAGGGAGTACTTCATCCATCATTAGTAGGGTCAAATCTGCTTTGCATGACAGATTTGCTATGACTGACTTGGGTCTTTTGCACTACTTTCTCGGGATAGAGATTTCACAGTCACCTTCCGGGATCACACTATCGCAACCTAAGTATGCTCTTGATCTACTTGCATGCTTTCATATGGCTGATTGTAAGCCTGCCCCGACTCCCTTTCTTTTAGGAGTCAAGCTTGAGGCTCATTGTTCTTCTCCACCAGTTGATGCCACTTTGTATCGTCAGCTTGTGGGTAGTCTCATCTACTTGACTCATACACGCCCTGATATTTCATTTGCAGTTGGCATGGTTTCCTGCTTCATGCAAGATCCACATGAGCTTCATTGGAAAGCCGCCAAACGCATCCTTCATTACATCCAGGGTACACATCACTATGGGATTCACTATGCAGCAGGCACAGGACTTCGCTTGGTTGGTTACACAGACTCCGATTGGGCTGGTGATCTAGTTGATCGTAAGTCTACTTCTAGTTACAGTTTTCACCTTGGTTCAGGCCCCATTTGTTGGCAGAGCAAGAAGTAACATGTTATTGCTCTCTCTTTGACTGAGGCTGAGTATCGAGGCATTGTTAACGCAGCGATTGAGACCATTTCGCTCTAGCAGATTCTCACAGAGTTTGGTTTCACCACTCCACGGCCGACAGTTCTACATTGTGACAATTAGAGTGCCATTGCGATCTTAAAGAACCTGGTCCAGCACCAGCAAACCAAACACATCGAGATTCATATGCACTATATCCGAGAGCTCATCCAAGAGCAGGTCATTGATTTGCAGTATTGTCCTACAGCAAAGCAGGTTGCTGACATATTCACCAAACCTTTCACCGAGAGTAAGTTCCAGCAATTGCGAGCTCTCTTGGGGGTGCGGGATGTGTCATTAGGGGGGGTCAGCTGACTTCTCCTTCCTCTCTTATGGGGGGGACTTTTTCCTCTTTGAGGTTTTGTCCTTCTTCTTTGAGAGTCTTTTGTACATTCATCTCTCTTTTGGGGGGGAGTTTTTTTCCCATTGGGTTTTCTCCCTTTCTCCGTTTGTGAGAGATTGCATTGTATAGTTTTTCTTGCATTTGCATATTGTACATGGCTACCTATCATGGCCTAGTAGCTGGGACCCATCTTGCATTGTTGACTTGAGTCTTCATTCCCCTAAGTTGCACTTAAGGGGGGGTGTTGGTGTAAATAAATATTCATTTTGGATATTATTACACTTACTTAAGTTAACTTAGGATAATGCATCTCTTCGTAGTTTGGATTTGAGACACTTAGGGAAGTGTGCACTTAGGGATAGAGCTTGTAGGAGAAATTCCACCTTTTGTGGTCTTATTTTGCTGTTACACTCTAGATTCAGTGGGTCATCCACCTCTTGTGGAATATTATATTATTTCTCCTACCTACCCTTAGTATTTCTTACCTACCCTTGTTTCTCATTGAGCCACATGTCATATTTGGGTGCTCATACATCCATATGGCCTTGCCTATATAAGTAGGCCTCTATTCATTGTATTGGTTAATCCAGTTGATCATTTGTATATTGATGAGAATACAGTTTGTTTTTGTCATTCTATTGTCTCTTTTATGTTTTTCATTGTGCCCTTGATCTTGGCAAAATCCTACACTATTGAAGGAGCCTTAGGTAGGCTAGGAGTAATATGGGGCCCAAGGAGAATATCATTTGAAAAACTAAGGAGTCACAGAAATTGGCAAAGTGGAATCATTGGAAATCTCAATAGTAATCTAAGGCTTATGTTGATTAATGTATATGGACCTATTCAAAACAAAAGGAGGTATGGGAGGAAATTGAAATATTTCTAAGAAACTTTCCAGATCAAAAATGTATAATAGGCGGAGATTTTAATGTAATACTAGACATATGAGAAAAAAGTGGAGGAATTACAAGAGATTCATAGTCATTAATTAATTTCAGAAACTGGGTAAACCATAATAACCTATTCGATATTAAGATTGACAATGGGATCTATACATGAAATAATAGGAGATCGAGCTTCAGTAATATCGCAGAAAAGTTAGATAGATTCTTCTTTAAAGGTAATCTAGTTGATTTCCCTTATAATTTTAAATTAGCAATCCTTCCAAACTCGGGTTTAGATCATTTACCTATCCAATTATTAATTAATGAAAATGAGAAGCCCAAAAGATGCCCATTCAAATTCGAAGAAATGTGTCTGAAAGATGAAAACTTCATTAAGACGGTAGAACAATAGTGGAGGGAAGAAAAGTTTATAGGATCCAAAATGTTTTGTTTTATATCAAAACTAAAAGAAATAAAAAGAAAAATACTAATATGTAATAAAGAACATATTGGGAATATCTTTGATTTAAAAGAAAAGATAGAAAAGGAAATAAAAAAGTTGAATAAATTTGAGGTGATTGAAAAGGGCATGGATCAAGAAAAGTATTTGTTCAAAAGAAAAAGAGCTACTAGGAAAATATGAAGATATTCTAGCCAAAGAAGAAGTGTTCCAAAGACAGAAATCCAAAGAGATATGGCTAGAAAAAGGAGACAAAAATGCAAAAAAAAGTCACTACAGCACCAAGCAAAGAAGGAATATAAACAAGAGCTCTAAGATTGAAAAAGAAGATGGGGAAACTAGAGAGGACCCAACAGAAATAGAAAAAGAGGCAGGTCCCAATAAACTTTTATCAAAAAGTTCTTAATAACTGGGATGGGTCAGACCTAGAAGCCCAAAGAAAAATAATATCAAACATCCCCAAGATCATATGAGAGAGAAAAATAAGAAGCTTAAAGAAAAATTCATGGAATTGGAAGTTGAAATAGCAGTAAAATAAATGCATCTGGACAAAGCACCAGGACTAGATGGATTTCCAGCATGCTTCTTTCAAGAATGTTGGTATTTCTTAGGGGATAAATTAGTGTAGGCTTTTATAAAATATTAGAAACTTGGGAAGAATTTTGAAAGAAATAAATAATAAATTTATCACTTTGATTCCTAAAAAAGAAAAATCAGGGAAAATGGATGATTATAGGTCGATATCCCTTTGTAATACAATATACAAAATAGTAGAAAAAGTCCTAGCTAATAGGATAAAGAGAATTCTACCAGATATAATTGCAAATGAATAGACGAGATTCGTCCCATGAAGATCCATCTTTGATGGTGTAATTATAGCATAGGAAGTAATAAATGCCATATAGCAAAACCATAACCCAAGTATGTTGATCAAATTGGACATTAAAAAAGCTTATGATAAAGTATACTGATGATTTCTATGTAAATGCCTAGAAGCCTTTGGCTTCAAGAAATAATGGATTAACCTCGTCTATGAATGCATATCTAGCCCGTGAATCTCAATTTTAGTAAATGGAACACCTGAAGATTTTTTTAGTATATCGAGAGGACTTAGACAAGGAGACTCGATCTCTCCTTTTCTTTTTTATTATAATGCCAGAAGCATTAGGAAGGTCCATTACAAAATCTCGAGAAAGAGAACAAAGATCAAGGGTATAAAAGTAACAAACGAATTAGAATCCATAACACATCAGCAATTCACTAATGATACTATGGTTTTTGGGGAAGGAAAGAAAGAAGAAGATAAACAATTCAAAGAAATATTAAACTAGTACTCTAGAGCTTCTGGACAATAGGTAAGCCCAAAGAAATCAGAAGATTGTTTCTTAAATCTAAATCCTAGGAAAGAGGAGTAAATATGTAATATCTTAAACAATAGAAAATGAGAGCTCCCATGTAAATACCTTGCGGGCTGCCTCTAGACAAAGGAATCAGATCTAACAAGCTTAGGGATCATATATTATCAAAAATAGAAGAAAAAAAAAAGGAGTCATGGAAAGGAAAATGGTTAACAACAATAGGGAGAGTTACAATGTTAAAAATTGTTCTCTTAGCCATACCTATTTAGCAAATGTCTTGTATACCTCTTCCCCCAAGGGTGAATGAAAAATAGAAAATAAATTAAGATCATTCTTTTGGAAAGGAATAGCAAAAAAGAGAAAGCTTGCTCTGATAGCTTGGGATAAAATATGCAAACCAACTAAAAAGGGGTGTATAGGAGCAAAATGTTTGACAGACCAAAACAAAGTCCTTGGTGCGAAATTAGTATGGATAATGTATAAAGACCCATCAATAAAATGGGTCAAGATCCTTAACCATAAATATTTGAATGGGAATCACCCCTTAAGTATTTTCAGAAGTGCAAATCCCCCAAAAGGATCAAGAGTATGAAACTTTATGATGGAATGTAGAGAGGTATTTTTGAATAGTCTAACATGGGATATCGTTGTAGGAGACCAATCCCTCTTTTGAAGTGATTCATGGGATGGATATAAAACAATAGATAAACTTATAAATTATAATAATGCAAAGGAGATATTGGAAAATCAGTGGGGCAAACTAGTTAAAGACTATATAGAGTTCCCGAGTGAGGATCCATCACTAGGATGGAAATGGAAAGCAATGGATAACCTGAATTTACCAAGAAATAAAATAGAGACAATTAAAAGGATACTAGAAGACAGAAAAATAACATTTTCAAAAGGTAGAGATAAGTTGGTATTGACTGAAGCAAAATCAGGGGAATACAATGCAAAAGATGGATATAAATACCTAATCAAAAAACAGCAAAACCCAGCAACATTAATACCATTATAGATATGCTAGAGTAAACAATGCTTGCCAAAATCAGGTATGTTTACATGGGCTGCCCTTCAAAAGAGGATATTGACTATTAACTCGTTCACCAAAATAGGTTTTGAAGGACCAACAAGATATCCCTTATGTGAGAAACAAGAAGAAACTACCAACCATGTACTACTCAACTGTCAATTTACCAACAAATGTTAGACATGGTTATGCAAAAAATTAGGATGGATAATAGCATTGCCCAGTGATTTGTTGAGCTTATTCTAAAGCTAGTCAAACAGACTCATAAAAAGTCTATATAGTAATCTATGGATAGCAGCACCATCAATTCTAATATGGGAAATTTGGAAAGAGAGGAATAGAAGAATTTTCCAAGAAAAGAAAATGGGATGGGGACAATTGGGTAATAAAATAGAGACAAGCATAGTGGAAATTACTAATAGCATAATACTTTCACATCCACAAAAAAATACTACACTCACATATTGGGATGAGAAACTCAGACTCAGATGGCAGGGGATCAAAATCCCTCCATATGTCAAAAAAGGGGGAGACAACAACATACTGAAAAGATTCAATTGTAAATTATCTCCACCCAAATAGGGATAGTATAAGCTCATCTTTGATGGAGCTTCAAGGGTAAACCCAAGAATATCAGGTATATGATGTAGCATTCATAATTGGAATGGATTAGAAGTAGCTAGACTAGCAAGACCTATAGGTATAGAATCAAATAACTATGCAAAATTGAGAGCCTTAATAGAAGGATTGTTACTATGTAAAGAATTACAAATCAACAAATTATAAATTAAAGGTGACTTGGAAATAGTGGTAAACATTAGTAGAAAAGGCTCCACACCAAACTAGAAATTGAATGCTCTTCTGGAGATAACCTTGGAGCTATCAAAATACTTTTAAAAGATTGTCATCAATTACATATATAGAGAAGGTAACACAATTGCAGATAGATTGGCAAATAAGGGAGCAAATGGGGAATTCATTGAAAGCATTGCCCAATAATAATATTCTAGAGAAAGGAATGCTATATTCCAAGAAGAAAAACTATACAAAAATAGAAGAAATGAGAATAAAAAATAGATAATTTAAACCAAAAGTTAAAGAGAAGGAAAAAGAAGCTGGAAAGACAACATATAGTTTAAAAATTATGTAGATTATAGAAAATCAAAATCTAGACTTAAAAACTATCATCAGATAGTAAGAATAGTAGAACAAGGGAAATTTATAGAGAATAATTATTGACCATATAGAGAAATCATTAGGAAATACTCTATATCGAAGAAATAATTATTGTTGCAGTGAGTGATTCATTCGTCATTCTTCATTGACATTAGTACCTGGTTTTGTCACGCTTTGATATTCTTGGTGACACATTGGCTCTATTTCTTTCTTATGGGGAGGAATGTTGGTCAACATTCATTGGACCATCCTTGCAAGAGTTTCTACATTGAGAGGGGGCTTCATGGTCTCTCTTATTCTCTCTTATGGGGGGCCCTTTTTCCTCACATGAGGTTTTGTTCTTCTCATTCATCATTGAGAGTATTGTGTGTTTTCATCTCTCTTTTAGGGGAGAGTTTTTCCCATTAGGTTTTTCTCTCTTTCTCCATTTGTGAGAAATTGTATTGCATTTATACATGGGTACCTAACATGGCCTAGTAGTTGAAACCCATCTTGCATTGTTAGCTTGAGTCTACATTCCCCTAAGTTGCACTTAAGGGGGTGTTGGTGTAAATTATGTTTCATAATAACACTTTACTTGACTTAAGATAATGCATTGATTGTATTTTGCATATGAGACACTTATGGAACTACACATCTAGGGAAGATGGTTGTAGGACAAATTCCACCTTTTGTGGTCTCATCTTGTTATCACATTTCATCTTTGATGGGTGATCCACATTTAATGAAATATTTTATTATTTATCCTACCTACCCTTATATCTCATTGGGCCGCATGTCATGATTGTGTGCTCTCATAGCCTTGCCTTTATAAAGAGGCTCATTTACATTATATGTAATCTAATCCAGTTGATCTTATTGCATTATTGATGAGAATACAATTTGTTCTTATAATGTATTATTTCTCTTATTCTTGTACTATTCATTGGCCTCTAGATATTGGATTGTTATAGACAAATTCTCACAATATTTTTGATAAGGGTGTCATTGATATTCACATCTACAGTAGGGCTATCAAGGTATAAGTATTTAGGGACTATCAGGGTTCCTAACATGATATCAACTAGTTGTCCTATGATGTGGGTAGTTTGAGGATCTTTCTTCTTTCTCCCTAGAAGCTTTTACACAACTCCTTGATAGCCATGATATAAACTAGTACATATTTTATAGCTTGGATGATGGGAATATTTACACATAAATTCTTCAATTACCCTATAAGGTCAAACTTATGCTCAAGATGGTATTTTTGGGTAGCCAACCTTTCTAGAAAGGGGGGTCCCTATTTTTGAGATTAACATGTTGTTGAGTCTATTTAGGTTATGCATTGTTAGTGACGTCTATGAATGGTTAATGTCATCAAGTAGTTTTGTGATTTGTGGAGATGCAAGACCATCAAGTGTCTTTCCAGAGTGGAGGTGGACATCACTTATTTCAATGGCATAGATTAAATATTAGGTGGCCTCATTGTAATAAATATTTTGAACATGCTCATTGTTAAGATTGGGTACATGATGGGTAGACCTAATTGCAATACTCTTGGTTGTGTGGGAGTAGGCATTTTTTGATTTGGCATAATGCCTTGCTATTGAGGTAATGTGCTAGGCATGAGTATAGGATATTGGGTTAAATATTGTTGTTGTTATTGTTATTGTTATTGTTGTTATTGTTGTGGATAATACATATTGGTATGTTTCCATGACTTATTTCCTCTCCATGGTTGTGACCATGGACTCTGAGGAGACTGTCATAGTTGATTGAGTTGGGAAACTAGTATTAGAACTACTATTAGCATGCCCATTGTTGTAGCATCCAATTAGATGATTCTCTATCAAGATACCTTTCTATGATTTATTAGGCATGAAATTCCAAGGTGGGTAGTTCCAATTTGTAGTATTTGAATTGACTCTGGGGAATGAAGCTGTAATGTGGAAAAATTTAGGGTTTCCACCCAAGAGAGATGAAAACCGCTAATTTTTCACTTAGGGAACATTACAAAAGAGGATGGGGAACTCACTAGATCCAGTCACAAATTAGATAAGGATTGAATACTAAGTGAATTTGGATTGATGGGTGTTCCTCTTTTGTAAGTTGAAATATTGAAATTAGGTAAAATGCTGAAAAATGAAGGTAAAAGCATGTAAACAGTAAGCTACAAATGTGGTATTGAGATGGGCACCTAGAACTGAGCAATGTAAGCCAAGTTGGACGTGATCCCCAAAAAAGATCCTAAAATTTTGGGGCCATGGCACATCACAACAGTCCTCTAAACGTTTTGCATGCCAAAGGGGGATGATTTGTCTCTATGAATAAAGGTTATTCTAAAGAGTACAACTCTATACCTATTTCCTGCACACAGAAAGAAGGGAAATATGTTGGGAATAGGGATTTGTCTAAGTAAAACCCCAGTTTTTAGGAACTAACCTTGAATGAAATATTGCAAATACTTGAAATAAATGATTGTCGTGCTCGTGAAGTGTGATACCTGCAGCTGCAACACAAACACTCAATAGATCATTACAAGCATGGTTAGCAAATTTAAAGCAAATGAAAGATAAAACCATGACAAAGCGATCTATCACCTCCTAAGAGATGCGAGTGTGGATATGCTCTCAGATCTGGATAGGAAAATTTCAGTGATTTGGCTACACCTAGATGGAGGATTTGAAATGATGATGATGCATTTAAGCTAGAAAAGAGATTGATCAAGCTACATGATTCAGCAATTATGCTAGAAAATAAGCAAATTAAGCTAGATCTAAGATGCAATTGCCTATAATAACAATGCTCAAATGATATGCTAAGATGAATATGCCTATAATAACAATGTCTAAGATGCAAATGAGATGGAATCCTTTGTGCTCCAACAAGGGGGATATTTATAGGATTTCTAAGGCCAGGGGTGAGGTGGCAAGAATCAACAGTCAAGATTGAATCTGAAGATATCAAGGGTGAAATTGGAGGAGGTTGGAGAAGAGGTTGGAGGAAGGGAAACTTGTCATCTCTGTGGTGACAAGTGTCAAGGAGCCTTGCTCATGAGAGGGAAAGTGTCCAAGAGAGGGGACATGTGTCCCAAGGGGAGAGTATCCAACCCATACGAGGTTAGGATAAGGAGGTTAGGATGGGGTTAGATGGGATGGGTTAGGTTAAGGAGTGGTTAGGTTAGGTGGTTAGAAGTTAGGAGGCATGTGGGTAATTTGAATTTAAAAATTCAAATAATAGGAAAAGGCTAATTACCTTTCAACAACTCATAAATTGATTTATTTTAATTAATTAGGAGATTTAGAAGAAATAAATTTGATGGGGAAGGATTAATTAATTTCAATTAATTAATCAAAGGGGACTATTGAAATGAACCTATTAAATAAATCCTCAGATTTATTAATAAGTAGATGAAATGTGAGAATTTAATCAAATTGCTAATGAATTTAATTAACTTGGGAAGGGGGATTAGTTAAATAATTTCTTATTCAATTAATTATCTTCAGACCATTTTTAGGTGTATAAAATGATGTAAAGGTATACTTCAGGTCTGCAATGACTAATAATGATGCTTTGCTTCTTGAATGTAATCACATATGTTGTATGAAATGGCATGAACATGACAAAACCCTAATCACACAAACATGGTTTGTAATTTTCTCCACAATGGTTGAATGGAAATGGTTGATGTAGACTTGATAAATGCCTGATTTGTGAAGATTGAAGACTTCATAGAACCTTCACTTTCACTTCACATGAGGCTCCTTCAATTAATAGAGTTGTTGGATCCTTCAAAAAGTTAAGGCAAGGATATATATGTATGAAGCTCTAACATTGTTTTTTATGATAGGCTGACCTAGAATCAATATAATTTCATAGTCCTTTGGATTTAAACATTATAATACCGCCAAAACATGATCCTAAAATTCGAGGAGAAAAAGTTGGGACCGATGTTGAATCACATCGGTTTGGCCAAATTTTATCCCAATTTTTAGGGACACGAGGTATCATGATTACAAAGTCAAATCCAAGTGGATGCAACGATTCAAGGTGTTTAGATATGTGAAATTTGGCCTTGAAGGTTGAAATAGAACTTAATTAGGGCTTTTGATGAATTAATTTATTGAAAGAATAAAATAAAAAGCGGCACACTTAGGGCAAAGGGCCAAATTTTATGATATGTGGACTGGTAAGAGAGAACTTTAGATTTATTTAAAATGATTAATTAAATACTTAAAGAAAATTTAAAATGAAGAATGCAACACACTAAGGCAGGAGCTAACCTAAGCATGGAATTGTACCACCCAATTAAGGGTGTACAATTTATGATGCTACAAAAGCATTATAAGACAAGGGGTGTGGAGGTATACCTCATTTTTATTGCCATGGTTTACACTAAGAAATGCAATAAACTCACCTTTCTTCATCTTCCAAGGAATAAAAATTTGGTCATGTCTTCTTTTCTTTAAAGATAACAATAATCTTCATGCATATACAATTAGACTTCTTTTGTCTATAGCGGGGCAATACATTGTGAGAGTTACTTTGACTTCCTCATGTTTCTTATTTATATGTAGACTATCCAATTGTCTGGCAAGATGATAGATAATATTTTTATTCATGTTAGAGAGAAGATTGTTGAACTCAATTTGAGAGACACCATTAAATGTCTTCGTAATAGGTAGGAGTCTAGAGATTTCAATCTTCATTACAGTTGTCCTACAATATTTTCTACAAATATTGCATATGTCATCAAATGGTACTTGAGAGATATCACCTCCTCTCATCAAATTTATTGCCTCCATGCATTCCTCATTTACTCCTCTTAGAAATACTAGCTTGAGGGATTTGGGGGAGAGTTTGTCTTGTTGAGACTTCTTTAAGTTGAATTGGAATCTCTCCATATCATCCTTGAAAGTGACTCATCCTCTCATTAAGACATCTTGAATATGTCTTATTTCTTCATGTCTCCACCCTAGTATTAGTCTCTGTACTTCTTCAAAAATTTATCCTTCATTGTGTTCAGTTTATAATAAAATTTCTGCCCAAACCCATAAACCATCTCAAAGTAGCATCCTTCAAGGTTGTTGGGAAGATTTTTAGCCTATAGGCATCAATTTGTAGTCATGGATATGGCATGAGACATAAAACTCAAATAGGAAAGTATTAGGGTCCTTTGTAATTAAACCATAAAAGTTAGACATAACAAATGGAGGTATGTTATTGAGATAAGTAGCTTGCTCTTGATCAGAGATTGGGAACTCAAAAGTGATTGATTCCACAGGGTTCTCCACTTCCTCTTCAACCATTATGGAGGGTGTTTATTTTTGTTGTTATGGATACTCCTTGTATTTGAGGTTCCTTAGAATATGTTGAGTCCTTTGTTGTGTCTAATATATCTTCTGACTCCTTTGTTGTGTCTAATGCATCTTCTTAATCCCTTATTGCACACCTAGTGTATCTTTTGAACTCTTTGTGGAGGGAAGAGACCTTTTTAAAGAGCCCTTTTCCATTGTATACAATGAAAATTTTGAGCTTATGGGATGCCTTCTTGCACTTGTTAGTAAATAGTTTGAATTTTATCTCAGAACAAAACATCTAATCTAATGAAAGTAGGTAACATAAAATAAATAGCAAATAAACAAATATAAACTTAGAAATCCTAAACCTTAGCATCATCCCCAACAATGACACTAAAAATGACTCTCTTTCTAAGTACTCAATAGTTTGATGCATACAAATCAATGCACTCGACTGACAAACCAATAGATCCTATTTCAGGTAACCAACTATCCTAGAGAGGTTCATTTAATTATCAACCAAGGATGTATCTTCTTGGATGATGGTGGCACTGTATGTGTAGCTAAGGATTCTCCAAGTTACCTATCAATTTCATAAAGGAATCTTAACTAAATTAAATAATTAAAGCAACATAAAAATGTTGGAATGTAAACCTACTTGCACAATAGTGGCTATGGATAATTGGAAAGTGAATTGGCGGTGGCTTTAGGTGGTGCAATATTATAATTGTGTTGTAGCTTTAAATTATAGTTTTGTGCTAATGGTATCATTAACATATTATATTTATCTAACTGAAGAAAAATAGCATAATAACTAATCTATCAAAGCAATGAACAACTTGACAAATGCTAAAAGTGATAGTCTAACTTTAAATAAGATTACATTGCCTCAAGTGGCTCATACTTGAGGGTTGCAATCTTTGATCACAAAGTAGTCTTACCTCAAGATATCATCACCATCCACTTTATTAACTCTTCAACAATACATTATAGGTAATAACAACTTTACTAATTAACAAGAAACTTTAGTAGAATCTAGCATCTACCATTTATTTGGAGATCTCCCAATCTTTGACAATATTGGAATTTTATGCATAGTCCCGAAAGAGTGGGTTAATTACATCCTAGAAACAGCTATGAACACCTATCAATCCTCCCTAACACTAAGGATGACTTATTCTCCTATAAAATTGAAACTAATTACTAAACTAACAGGAGTCACAATCCTAATTGGACTCTTATTCAACTAGAGAACAAAATGTAGACACCTAAGAATGTTGCATTACTAACACACTAATTATTCCTCTTTATTAATTAAATAATTATTTAATTATTTAATTAATCTAATTGCATTTTTTCTAAATTAATTTAATCATCACTTTTCATCATTTCTAATTATTTAATTTCTTCCAGTTTCCCTCCAATCATTCAATCATACAACCTTATCTTCCTTAATACTAATTAGATATTTTATTATTTAATTGATTATGATTTCTTTACTTTGGTTAAAAATAATCTTTATTATTTAATTAAATTTAATTTCTATTTTCTCCCTAACTAGATAATTTCTTTAAATTGTTTAATTAGCTAACTATGTCTTCCAAAAAAATTTTAAAAATCTCAAATAAATTAATCTAATTTTTCTCTTAGTTCTAAATTTTAAATTCTCAAATTCTAATTTTGCTTCATGTGCATGATTTTGGATATTTTTTAAAATCAATTTTAAATCCAAATTTAAATTAAATGCAATCTCATGCTAAATTCCTATAGCACGTGCTAATTTCTACCTAACACTCACCCCTCATTTCACTTCCTCAATCACCTCTCTAACTATTAATCATCTTCTTAGCTCAATTCAGTTCCACCTATCAATCAATTTCTCTCCAATTTCTATAAATTTAGCATCAAACTCCTATTTTCATCAACCACTATCTTCAAAGTCTTTATGTCTTAATGAAGGTTTTCAAGCACAACTTTGAGAGTCATTCAACCATAAGATTGAGAAGAGCAATGGAAGCCAACGATTGAATTAGCAAGGGAGTTTAAGAATTTGATTGATCTTTATTGTTTTGTTGATTTCAATTCTACTTTCATTGTTATTGCAAATTAGGCTAATTGGATTTGAGTTTTGGCGGTTAACTCGTTAAGTCTAATTGATGTATGACAATTTTCCCCATGATACATTTTGGTGAACCTGGTGTGAAACTACAGACTTACTGATTTGGATGTTTATTTGTCAAATTTTATAGACTTCGTACAATTTTTTGTATAACCTTCCAAATTCTTGCATCCGTCTTAGCAGAATTTCGCATTGGTATAATTAATATTTTGCATTTGTTTAGTTATCTTGTCGCAATCATTCGATTTGTGTGTTGAATGCATTTATTCATTATTTTCAATTCATTATTATTTTGTGTCACAGTAGTTATTATTTTGTTTTGCATTCGTAGGATTAGGGTTTTGCATTCAGATACTTGATTTTAATTATTGTTGTTTTATTTTTGGTGTGTGTTTGCTTGTTTTTCGTGTTATTATTTTTTTGTCTGCAACATGTAGCAATTAGAGTCAAGCAAAGGTGATTTTGAGCAGTCAAAGAATAAATTATAAAACTACTAATTGTTTATTTGTAGGGGTAGAATAGGAGAGTACTTGTGATTTTTAGGATAGCTCACATTTCGATTTGGTGCACTAAAATTAACAAGTGTATGAACCATGTTTTGAGCGCTAGGCTCTTTTTTGTTTTACCTTTTTAGAGGGCCTGACTCTGAAGGAAACCCATAAGGCCAAGTAAGAGGAAACAACCCAAATGGTAACTTGAGCTAAGGCCAAACCACTATGAATAAATGTGTTTGTGAGGAAACTCACAAGCAACAAGTGTCGATGTGTAATGCCCACCAAGAAAACCCTAGAGAAACTAACCATCTAACAAGAAAACTTAGAGAATTTTTTTTTAAAAGGTTACAACAACACATAAAGTTAAAAGATACATATATTAGATTAACATAATCTTGAAACCTTAAATACACAAGTAGAATTAGCAAATATCATTTAAACTTATTTCCTTAGGGTAGCTTAACGTCATTACTAAGATACAAAGAACAATCATGCAAGCGACATTAAATAGAATGATATATAATTTCCCCTACTTAAACTAATACTCATTTATTGCACATAACATAGGAAAGTAATCATTTCACCCATAAAATATTAATTATGGTTCATGACAGGGAAGGTTGCGCAATGGTGGAGGTTATCGCTTTCTACCACAAAGGTTAGGGTTTCATGCCAAAGCCTCTGGTTCGTTCTATGCTCAGGTTTTGCTAAGGGTATTTTTTCTGCTAGGTGTGGGGTTGCGAATGTAGGGACGAGGGTCCCCCCTTTTTAGCTTTTTATTTTCATTTTGAGGTGTATTCGACAATAGGTGTGACTGGTTTGGTCCAAGCTCAGACTTTTTTGTGTCTTGGTTGGGATTCTATTTGCTCATGATTGCGGGATTGGTGTCAGCTACAATGGTTTGATAGGATGGACAAATGGCTATAGATGTGCCTTCTTAAGTTATAGGTGTCAAAGGTTTAATTGGATCTCAAGTCTTGAGAGATGATGTAGTTGTGATGGCTTCAACTTCTTCTCCTCCTGCTAAGGTGGCTTTAGGTTTTGGGAAGAGCAACAAGGCTCTGATGGTATGATGAAAGAATAAGTATCTAATAGAATACTAAGAGGGGGGGGTGAATCAGTATATTGAAAAATGGATACAAAGTTACCAAACTCAAACTCGGTCAAACAAAGTAAACATATCTCAGTCAAGATCAATATTCATAAGAATACTTGTCATTAACCGGTTTAATTTTTATGACAACTTTAATAGTAAACAACTTCAACCTTTATGTAAATCAACAATGCTCAATCATAACCTTCAATACTTCATCAGAAATTAATCTAATCATGTAACATCACATCCACAAAAGCATTCACCACTTGACACAAATGTTTATACATGGAAAACCCAAATAGGTAAAAACCACGATGAGATGGGACTCACAAAGATAGTTATCTGAACTTTTTTGAAGTTTTCCCTGTTAGGAGCCAAAGCCTGTTATAGCTTTACAATAAGTCCTATTAAGAACTAATTCCTATTTAGGAATCACTCGGTTAAGGGATTTGCAAGTATGCCTTGATAAAAATCACAATACCCTGTTAGGAGTAACCTCGTTGGAGGATTTAAGAATCCAAGCTAATGGACCACCTTGTTAGAGGATTTAATGAGTAACCAAGCTTGTTACAGCTTACCCAGTTAGGGGATTTTACTTTTGTTGTAATTGTTAGAAAACAACAGGTTTTCTTGATCTGTCTAAATAGCACTACACTTGCTTGATCAGATCCTTCTATAACCTTCAATTTGTCTTTACTCAAAGTACAAATCCATCCACCGGTTAGGCAACTGCACACTCACAAGTTTCTACCAATCTTGTCAACTTTGCCAACACTTTTACAAACAACTTCATCGACCTTAAATACACAAACAATTAGGTTGGTAACATAAGCAAAAACCTAATTCTCATCATTGAGATTACAAACAAATCAGTACAATCTTGACCATTAGAAATTATAACAATCTCTTCACATTCTTCAAGACAATTTCAACCGCTCCATTAGAATTTGTAACTCATCACGCGTTGTGCATTAGATGCGATTCACTTTGCTCATTTCCAAGAAATCAAAAAAATGCACCAAATCAGTTTGAACATATCCTCATACAATGATGACACGTGTCTCCATCATTTCTACTCAACAAGTAATAAACCAACAAACATGATCGGTCAGGGTTTATCAACAAGTTAGGGTTTACCAGTTACATTACATAGACATGTCTAACCCTTCATACCAGTTCATCAGTTCAACTCACAAACTTTACGTATTGGTTTACAAAATCTTCCAAAAAGCTCTTCTTACTCTCTTCTTATCGGTTTACAAGACAAAAGCAACAATAATAATAACATCAGCAATAACATGAATATCATTATCGGTTCAATTGGCATCAATGACAACATATCATTAATGCAATCTCTATGCAAAATGCCAATAATCTGAAAATGCCAACAATCTCCCCCTTTGGCATTGATGGAAATACAAATTCAATGCCTCGATTGTTGCTGTGATTGGTGAATAGGAATCCTGGTTTACATTACCAAGTATTCACCTTGATCTATCTGTCTTTAGTCTATCACTAGTTCTTGGTCTATCACTAGTTCTTCTCTCTTTCAATCACATAATTCTTGTCCCCCTTTGACAGTAATGCCAAAGTGAAAGTAAAACATGTAATTCTTCTCTCACTATGCATCAACATCATTTTGCAACTAGATGCTCCCCCTATGGAAAACATCCACTCCTTCATCAATCGATGTAAAATTCTATAAGAAATTCAGAGACTGATGCAATCAGCATCATGCTCAACTAACTTCATGAAGAGAGACAACCCTCAACTGACTTCTAAGATACTCAAAAGTGGTCTTAGGCAGAGGTTTGGTAAAGATATCTGCAAGATGCTCCTTAGTAGAAACATGTTCCAAGAGAACATCATTACACTGAACTTTTTCCCTCAAGAAGTGATATTTCAACTCAATGTGCTTAGTCCTTGCATGCAAAACAAGATTTTTTGAAATGTTTATTGCACTTGTGTTATCACATAGAATCTTTATAGGATCTGAGATTTTCATCTTAAACCCTTCCAAAATGTGTCTCATCCACATAGCTTGTGTGCAATTCATATATGCTGCCACATACTCATCTTTAGCAGTAGATTGTGAAGTACAACTCTGCTTTTTGCTACTCCAAGAAACTAACCTTCCTCCTAGAAAGAAAGCTCCACCAGTAGTACTTTTTTGGTCATCAATATTTCCAGCTGAGTCAGCATTTGTATACACTTTCAAATCAAAATTTCCACCATATGGATACCATAACCCATAGTCAATAGTACCTTTCAAATATCTAAAAATTCTTTTTGTTGCCATCAGATGTGCTTCCTTTGGATTTTTCTGAAATCTAGCAACAATACCAAATTCATGAGTAATATCCGATCGACTGTGAACAACATAGTGTAATTTGCCAATCATTGATCTGTATTCCTTTTCATCTACAGACTTAGATACATCATCCTTGGATAATTTACAACATGTAACCATTGGAGTTCCAACTGGTTTACAGTCACTCATACCGAAAGTTTTCAAAACTTCTTTCACATATTTGGATTGATTAATGAAAATGCCATTCTTCATTTGTTGTATTTGTAAGCCTATGAAAAAATTTATTTCCCCTACTAATGACATCTCAAATTCATTCTTCCATCAGCAAAACAATTACTCATGTCATCATTACCTCCAAATATAATGTCATCAACAAAAACTTCACTAACTAGTATATCATCTCCTTTAGACTTGAGATAAATGTTGCTATCATCACTGGTTCTAGCAAAGCCTATCTTCATCAAATGAGTATGAAGTCGTTCATACCATGCTTTAGGTGCATGCTTCAATCCATACAAATCTTTATGCAATTTGCATACCATATCTTCCTTATTTGTCAATGCATAACCATCAGGCTGCTCTGTATAAACTTATTCTTCCAATATCCCATTCAGAAATGTAGACTTAACATCCATCTGGTATACCTCAAGAAATTCTTATGAGCTGCAAATGCAAGTAATGTTCTGACACCTTCTAGTCTTGCTACTGGTGCAAAATTTTCTCCATAATATTCTCCTTATTCTTGTGCATAGCCTTTGCAGACTAATCTTGCCTTATTCCAAACTACAACACCATCTTCATTTAATTTGTTTCTAAATACCCATTTAGTACCTATAACATTCTTGTTTACCGATCGGGATACCAGGGTCCAAGTGTTATTCTTTTCAATTTGATCTAACTCCTCCATACCTTTCACCCAATTATCATCACCAAATGCCTCTTTAGCACTTCTAGGCTCAAAAGTGGATATCGTGCAAGAGTTCTCTTTTAATCTCCTTCTAGTTTGTACTCCAACATCCTTATCTCCAATTATCTATTCAGGGTTGTGATTCAATCTCACATACCTAGGTAAAACATGATCATTCTCTTCAGGTTTAGCTTCATCGTTGTCATCTTCCTCTAAATTTATTTGTTCTGGTTGAACAAGTACATCGGGATTTGCTTTACCGATTTCTGTCTTAACAGTTTCAAGTTCCAAAATCAAAATGCAAGGATCTTCATCCTTCTTGTCTAAACTTGTTCCTTTAGCAACTTCAGGATATTCATCTACATGAACATCAGCACTCTCAACAATTCTCTGTGTCTGGTTGTTGAAGCATTTATAGGCCTTACTCTTGGTGGAATAGCCAAGAAATGTGCCTTCATCACTCTTAGCTTCAAACTTGCTTATATAATCACCTCTTTTAATAAAACATTTACTTCCAAATATTTTAAAATAGCTAACATTAGGTGATCTCCCATACCAGTACTCATAAGGGGTTTTGTCCTTACCTTTTTTTCATCAGAACCCGATTCATTGTGTAGACTATTGTACTTACAGCTTCTCTCCAAAATATTCTCGCCACATCTCCTTGTATCAACATTGTCCTAGTAGCTTCAACTATTGTCTTGTTATTTCTCTCTGCTATACCATTCTGTTGTGGTGTCCTTGGTGCAGAAAGTTGCCGCTTGATACCATTATCATCACAATACTTAGTGAACTCCATAGAAGTGAATTCACCGCCTTGATCTGTTCTCAAACATTTAATCTTTTTGCCACTCTCTTTCTCAGCTAAATCTTTGAATGCCTTGAATTTACCAAAAGCCTCATTTTTCTCCTTCACGAATGTGACCGACATCATCATTGAAAAGTCATCACTGAAGATCATAAAGTATCTATCACCTTGAATGCTTCTTGTTCTAATTGGTCCATATAGATCATTATGAACCAAATATAACAAGTGTTCAGCTAAGGACTTTCTCTTGAAAGTTGAGGAAGTCATCTTCCCTAATTGACATTCTTTACAAAGAGCATTAACCGGTTTGTCTAGCTGAGGCAGACCTCTTACAGTCTTAGACTTTCTTACTTTAATAATATTGTCAAAATTAATATTACAAAATCTCCTATGCCAAAGCCAGCTATCATCCATCTTCGCAATCAAACAGTTGCTAACTTTAGGATTGAGATGAAATAGATCACCTCTGGTCTATTTACCGATTGCAATCAATTCACCTTTGTTGTCAAAGATTTTACACATACCATTTCTGAATTCCAGTGGGTATCCTCTGTCATTAAGTTGTGCCACACTAAGAAGATTGTACTTTAGGCCTTCAACCCAGTAGACATCATCAGCACTGCTTTTCCCATTAAGATAAATAACTCCTTTGCCTTTCACCATACAGGGTGAGTCATTGCTAAATCTGACAACACCGCCATCAAATTCCTTCAGGGAAAGAAATTTGCTCTGATCACCAGTCATGTGATGTGAACAACCACTATCAATGATCCAATCATCAGAGTTATCCATTCTAGATACTAGTGCCTTCTGATCTAATAATTCTTCCTTAATAGCTACAAACACAATATCTTTACTAGCATCATCATCAAATTCTTCATCAGCAATACCACTGTCAATAGCTACAAGACAATCTCTCTTGCCTTTACCCTTATACTTCTTAAATTTGTCTCTTTTGTACTCATTTTCACCATTAGGGCAATTAGCTGCTATATGACCAATTTTATTGCATGCAAAACATTTTAAAGGTAACTTACCTTTATATTTACCGGTGCCTCTCGGAAGTCATTTTGCCAACAATGCTTCAAGTTCCACTAAGTTGTCTTCATCATCAGCATCTCTAGTGGATCTAGATTCATAGCTATGGCTAGCATCTTTGCTTCTTCTCACATATGGGTTAGAAACAGAGGCTCTAAATGCAAATTCTGATCTCTGTACACTACCATCATAGCCATTAAGTTCAAAAGCATTAAGTTTTCTAATAATAGAGTCAAGAGATGCCTTTGATTTGTCAATGGACTTCAGCTCCTTAATAGCTACAACTCGGATAGCATAGACTGGTAGCAGGGTTCTCAGTACCTTACTGATTACTGTGGCATCCTCCACTTTCCCTCTTGCACTCTTAATCTCACCTACTATCTCTTTTATCCTTTGACCATACTATTGGATATTCTCCCCTTCAGACATTCTCATATCATCGAACTTTCCTCTTAGACTCTCTTCTTTAGCAATATTGACATGCTCATCACCGCTATAGATATCTTCTAGTTTCTTCCATACTTCATATGCAGTTTCAAGACCATGAACATCTACATATTCAGCATCAGACAGGGAATTGATAATAGCTTCTAATACTTGGTGATTTTCTTGTTGTTCCTTTTTCTAATCATCAGTTAGGATTCCAGTAGGTGAGTTATACTTAGTTTCTACATGCTCCCAATACTAGCTACCAAGACTTTTGATGTAAATATTCATTTTGTCACTTCGTATTCTATAGTTATCTTTGTTGAACTTTGAACCTTCTTTCTTCATCATGATCTACAAGATCTTTTCCTCAAGTTGTTAGGCTTTAGATAAAGAGGAACTGAGATGCTCCGATACCAATTAATGGTATGATGAAAGAATAAGTATCCGGAAGAATACTAAGGGGGGGGTGAATCAATATATTGAAAAACTGATACAAAGTTCCCAAACTCAAATCAGTCAAACAAAGTAAACATATCTCAGTCAAGATCAATATTCATAAGAATACTTGACATTAACTAGTTTAACTATTATGACAACTTTAACAGTAAACAACTTCAACCTCTATGTAAATCAACAATGCTCAACCATAACCTTCAATACTTCATCAAAAATTAATCTAATCATATAACATAACATCCACAAAAGCATTCACCACTTGACACAAATGTTTATACATGGAAAACCCAAATAGGTAAAAACCACGATGAGATGGGACTCACAAAGATAGCTATTTGAACTCTTTTGAAGTTCGCCCTGTTAGGAGCCAAAGCCTGTTATAGCTTTACAATAAGTCCTGTTAAGAACTAATTCCTGTTTAGGATCACCCGGTTAAGGGATTTACAAGTATGCCTTGATAAAAATCACAATACCCTATTAGGAGTAACCTCGCTAGAGGATTTAAGAATCCAAGCTAATGGTCCGCCTTGTTAGAGGATTTAATGAGTAACCAAGCTTGTTAGAGCTTACCCAGTTAGGGGATTTTACTTCTGTTGTAATTGTTAGAAAACAACAGGTTTTCTTGATCTGTCTAAATAGCACTACACTTGTTTGATCAGATCCTTCTATAACCTTGAAATTGTCTTTACTCAAAGTACAGATCCATCCACCGGTTAGGCAACTACACACTCACAAGTTTCTACCAATCTTGTCAACTTTGCCAATACTTTTACAAACATCTTCATTGACCTTAAATACACAAACAATTAGGTCGGTAACATAAGCAAAAACCTAATTCTCATCATCAAGATTACAAACAAGTCGGTACAATCTTGACCATTAGAAATCATAACAATATCTTCACATTCTTCAAGGCAATTTCAACCACTCCATTGGACTTTGTAACTCATCATGCGTTGTGCATTAGATGCAATTCACTTTGCTCCTTTCCAAGAAATCAAACAAATGCACCAAATCAATTTGAACATATCCTCATACAATGATCACATGTGTCTCCATCATTTCTGCTCAACAGGTAATAAACCAACAAACATGATCGGTCAAGGTTTATCAACAGGTTAGGGTATACCGGTTACATTACATAGACATGTTTAACCCTTCATACCAGTTTACCGGTTCAACTCATAAACTTTACATACTAGTTTACAACATCTTCCACAAAGCTCTTCTTACTCTCTTCTTACCATTTTACAAGACAAAAGCAACAACAATAATAACATCAACAATAACATGAATATCATTACCGGTTCAATTGACATCAATGACAACATATCATTAATGCAATCTTATGCAAAATGCCAATAATCTGAAAATTCCAACAGGCTCCTCAAGAATGGGACCTCAAACAAGTCTTCAAGGAGTGGGTAGAAGATAGATCAGGAGAAGGTTAAGCTTATTGGAGATAAATTGGTTGAGTCGGGATCAGTGAAACACATTGATTCCCGTATCTCCCAACCCCATAAATGATTGTTCTTATCATGGAATGTTAGGGGGACACCCCTAGATAAAAGGTTGTTCTGGATTTGATTGCCTCTCATTTCCCTGATAAGTTTATAGTTGAAGCTATAGTAAAAAAAGCTATGAGTATCTAGCCTCACAGTGCATGTTAGTGTACAGGTGCCTAAGGTAATTTTAGCGGATTGGTTATCTTCTAGGATCCTAGGAAGATTGTTCCTCAATGGTGAATTTCAAGTCAGTTCTCTCTCTCCATGGTTGCTACTAGTTTGGAATCAAGTGAATCTTCTCTTTTTATTAATGTTTATGATCTTACTAATTTCTTGGGAAAATCATAGCTTTGGGCTCATATCAAATTTGTTCTATCTTTGTTTCCCTTCCTTCCCTAGGTTATTTCCAAAAATTTTAATGTTGTTTGTAGTTTAGAGGAGAAAAGAGGGGGTTTGGCTACACTTGACCCTTCTTCCACTCTCCTTAATGAGAATATAGAGTTTTTAAATTTGATTGATGTGAAGTCAAGGAATGGTATCTACACTTGGAATAATAGGAGAAGGGGAGAGGAGGCAATCTCAGAGAGGTTGGATAGGTTTCTCATCTCTTGTTTCTAGTCGAGCAATAGATGGAGCACTAGTTTAGAGATCTTAGATTGGAAACTACTGGCCAATTAAAATATCCATGCTTTCTCCTAATAGGATCCTTCTCTACAAGATTTAATGATTTATTGGTGGTATGAAGGGAAGTCTTTGTATGGTACAGCCATGTACTCTTTTGTCAAAAGACTGCAATATGTGAAGTATAGGCTTAAGAGATGGAATATATAGGGTTTTAGAAACCTTCACTTTAACAAAATGGTTGTGCAAGCTCGACTTGATTCTATCACCCATGAAATCCATGATCAAGGACTTTCAGATCACCTCAATCAGGAAGAGTCCATGGTGGTTATGGAACTTGAGGAATGGGAACTATGTGAGGAGACTTTCTGGAAACAAAAGTCTAGAATTGATTGGCTTCAGGAAGGATATAGGAATACGGCTTTCTTTTATAACTCTATCAAAATTGGTAATCTCATTACTTCTCTTATTTCTTCAAAAGGAGCTTAACTTTCCTCATTGGGTGGGATCTCTTAAGGAGCTTTTCCGTATTTCTTGTTGACAATTTGGCATTAAGTTGTCATTGATGTCAACCAATTTGGCAAGGTCACCAATAAGTTAGAAGTGGTGACCGATATAATGGCAATACGCATGAGAGTGAGCAGACAGAAGGAAGGCTACTGATACACATGACTTGGGTCATCTACTGGTAAAGAAGGCTTACCGGTAAGGCATAAACTAAAATGAAGGTTGTTTGTATGTTATGAAGGCACAACAACCAGTGGACAATCGGTGAATAAGAACAGAAAGGATGGTTGATGGTCATACCGGTAAGATAAGATAAACCAGTAGTCAACCTTGATCGACAAAATATGACAAACTGACATAGGAATCCAAGCAAAGGTGGATTTCAACAAGCATGACAGATGGATGTCAGGTGGAAGTATTGCACAGGTTGATGGAGTATGCATCGAGGTAACAAATCTACAGGCAAGTCGGCTTTTATGAAGAACCCACAAGTCACAGAGGATGCCAGAAGATTGCGGCTTGAGGAAGGAAAGATGGAAAAGCAATCGTATTGATCTTGCAAGAATATTTTATCTTCGTACCTGTTAGGTGAAGGAAACAGCAAATCCATTAATGGCGAGTGACAGAGAAAAGCATAAAAGTGTGGTGCAGACCTCCAAATTTAGAAAATGCACATTGGAATGCGAAGTTCAATTGGTGATTGAACATTGTCACAAAAATCATATCCTTGAAAAGCATATCGAATCAAAGGTGATTCGGATTGAGTTGGAAAAGGAAAACCTAATACGACAATGTTTGAATGCAATCTTGGTGGGAATCCATGAATACAAATACATGAGCTCGAAACAGAAAGGGTTGATGCTTGTAGAGAAGAAAAAGAGTAAAGAGAGCTTAAGTGCAAAGAAGGATCATTTTGCCTTAGAATTTATTCTAAGAAAGTTGCAGAGTGAGTAAGTTAAGCAAACCAGTGAGGTGTGGTAGAGCAAGACAGCATCCAAGTGTGACACAATAAGTTGTGAGACTGTGAGAGAGAGAAAGAGAAGAGAGGCCAAGAATCAAAGAGAGTGATTTCACAACTGGTAGTGTGAGATCCAGTGGAGAAGAAAAGACTGTCAACTGGCAGTAAGCTATTTGATCAAGAGTTGCAGAATTTATTTACAATAATAAGCCTTAACTATATCTAAATTGAATTTCAATATACACATCACCAAGTTGGATCTTGGTGCAGGGGTTGGTTCTCCTTGGGTTGGTGCCCTGAAACAGAACGGGTTGGTGCTCCTTGGGTTGGTGCCCTAAATCTTTGCAATCCAGTGTTTAACTTGTGAGGTTGGATTGGATCAGTAGTCTCCAGCAGCATTTCTCACCGAGGTTTTTCCCATATTGGATTTTCCTCGTATATCTGGTGTTGTGGGTTACATTTGTGTGATTTTTCTCTTTGGTTTCCTTTTTGATTTACCGGTTTGATTGTTTAGTTCTTAAGATAATAACCGATATTTTGAAGTTGCTTTAAAAGTCAAAAAGTTTAGGAACCACTGATTCACCCCCCTCTCAGTGGTACTTTGTGTTCAACATTTTTCTTTCTTATTTACAGATGATTACCTTCCTGCTAGGGAGGATGAATCATCTATTATTGATTGCATCCCCTCATGGATTTCCAATGATATGAATGTGGCTTTCATTCACCCTATTTTGTTGTAAGAAGTAAGAGATGTTGTTTTCATATGAAAAAGGTAAGGCTCCTGGTCCTTATGGTTTCCTAATTGAATTTTTTCAAAAATTTTGGGAAATTATTAAGCTTGACCTTCTAGCAGTTGTCCAAGAATCTCATAGGAACACACAAATATTTTGAGTTATGAATGCTACTTTCGTAGATTTGATTCCTAAAAAATAGAATGCAAACAAATTAGATCAGTTTAGATGCATATCATTTTGTAATGTGGTTTTTTAAATTATCACTAAATTGATGGCCAAGAGACTCAAGATGTGCCTCAGAAATTTTATCTCTAATGAAGAGGGTGTTTTTGTTTCGAGTAGACAAATCCTTGATGGGATTGTGATTGTTGTGGAAACCATTCGTTCTATGGTGACTTCCAAACAAAAGGCAATATTCATCAAACTGAACATGGCAAAAGCTTATGACAGGGTTAAATGGGTCTTCTTACAAAGAATTCTTTTGGATTTTGGATTTGTAATATCAAAAGTCGCATCATGTTTAATTCATCACAATAAATGATGCCTTCCTCCACGTCATCGAAGGTCGTGTATTGCCATCCTTGTCCTTTTGTCCATATTGGATCGCTTTGTCAACTTCAAACTAGATTTTCACCAACTTTGTTGACCTATCATCCTCAGAACATTAGCGTGATGTGGAGGAGGTTCGTGTGACACAAGATTGCATCCCGCGAATCTAACAATCTACAAGTGATTGTTTGACCATTATGCCTATGCTTGGGAGGAATCGTATCACCCCTGCATGCGCCCACCAATGTCGGTTTTTCATCCAGGGCCTGTATCTCTCCCATTTGAAGGAATTTTTGGGATCTTTTGGCATTTTGAGATCACTTCTTGCAAGTTAGAGCTTTCGGCGATCTTCTTGAGCAGTATCTATAGATTTTCCAGCATCCTATAGTCTACCATTATTGTAGACCTTTGAGCAATCCATAGCATCATCTTCATGGATCGTAGAAGGGGAGTTTACTCACCTCTTTCTTTGATTCATTTACGTATTCATATTTGTCTATGTTGAATCTCTTTTCCAATTCTCTATTATCTTTATTTCTCTATCATTCTCATGGATATCTCTCTGGGTTGTGTGTGGCGATGGAAACACCAAAATGAGGGTCTAACTTAGGCAAAATCCAAAACACAACCCCAAAATTTTCCCTTCCTACTTGTGTGTAGGTGGACAACAAAGAA
The DNA here is from genome assembly GCF_030272615.1 of Cryptomeria japonica. NCBI lineage: Eukaryota > Viridiplantae > Streptophyta > Pinopsida > Cupressales > Cupressaceae > Cryptomeria > Cryptomeria japonica. Next base: position 758,725,166 of record NC_081414.1, on the reverse strand, counting down.
AGTTATTTTCTTGCAAGAGACTTCAATTGTGGACCAATTGTAACTTTTATTTTATTCTCTTCCTTCTTAATTTATCATTTTGTATTCTGCATTGTTTTGTTTATCTCATTATTTGCATTATTTATTTAATAGTTAAATCACTTTCTAGAACTTTTCTTACGGTCCCTGTACCTCGTCCGTATAGGACGATAGCCGCCACATTGGTGTCCCAAGTATGTGCGCTCATCCTTGGGATAGAAGCTTGACAGAACCACCCAAGAGTCTCAACTGGCAGTCTATTAGCTCAGTTTGTTATTTTTATCCTTGGGCTCATCCTTAGCGCCAGTTTGAGTGAGGTATTGGAAGGTCAATTTTTCCTCTTGGATTTATCATCCTTGAGGTGACAAATTCCCTCCATTATCTTTTGGTGAACCTGACATGAACTGAGTTCTATTTTTGGGATCATTTAGTTCATTGCATACATTTATACTCTAATTTAATATATTTATAAAAAAAAAACACAGTGTAGCTTGCATCTTTAATTTTTGCATTCATAATTTATCTTTCTTTTAGGACTAAACCTTTTGTGTCCCTATAGTGTGGTCTTGATGTCACGCGGCTCATCTATAAGCTTTACGACCCAAACTGCCATAGGAGCCATAGTCAAGAGGATATGTAGATAGAGTTTCCCTCCTAATCATTACAGCCCCCTCTACCTGGCATGATGAATAGAGATCATCTTCCTGACCCAAATCAGTTTCACACCTCCCATACTCTTTAGATACCTTTCATGGGGGATTTCTCAATTGCTAGTTCTTAGAACAACTCCCATGCAAACTCTTTCTCGCCTTCCCCTCCTATTGTTGATCATGATTCTGTTGTCACTGTCAATTTTGAACAAACTGACATGCTAGAGTAGAATCTAAGAGACTTTGAGGGTTTCCTAAATCAAAAAAATGTCCTACCTCAGGCTGGAAATGTTGTAAGCACACTAAGAGATATGTTGATCTTGAATAAAAGAGGCCTAGAGATGTTGAGGGTATTGTCTATTATTGTCAGGAGCCATGTGCCTTTAGTTGGTGCCCCTCCTCAAGATGGCCAATCCAACACTTATGGTTCTCAGCTTGGTGTCACCATTTCTAGTTCGATGGTGCACATTGTTGACCCCGAACCCACTATTCCTAGCATTAATGCCTCATCCACTCCTTTGGGTTACATGGGTATGTCTAGTAGCTCGACCTCTGCCTCTACTGCATCTCATATCTCTATGGTGAGCACTAGTACTACCTCTAATGATGGTGGTGGTTCTCTTGGAGGTTCTAGTGGAGGTGGTGCCGCATCTGGCCCACCTCCACCTCCTCTACCTGCTAATCTTGTCTTAAACACCATCTTATAGAATATGGGGCAATTAGAATTGCAACTTACTAATCTAGCCTCCAATTCTAGTCAATCATTTATGCTTTCATATTATAGGAAGAGTCCCCTTGACATCACTATCTTGAACACTATCGTTCCTCCTGCAGTTGAATCATTGAATTTTGATAGGTTCAATGATGATCAGGATCCTAATGTGCACATTTATTCTTTCATGACCATGTGTAGAAATTACCTGTTGGCAAATGCACACTCCAATGAGATATTGTAGGTGATTGAAGGTTTTGTCATTGATGGCAACCTTGCAATCCTATGACATCGGCAAGACAATTTATCAGCACCAGCAAAGACAAACTCTACACCGGCATAGAGACCACCGACAGTGAAAGGAAGCATACCGGCACAGAAGCCGACAGGTATTTTGTTTGTAATATATTTTGTTAATTATTGTAAAATAATTGTAAGCCAACTTGGCAAGTTGTAAAATGACTCATATATATAAGAGATCATTGTAGAACATTTTATAGATAGATGGAAGAAAATATATAGGCGAAACAAGGCAGACCTATTATGTGAATTATAGGTTAAGGGTTTATGTATGAAGTAGAGCTATAAACCAGTGTTGGGTCTAGTATAGTAGATGTTATTTTGAAGTAGTACAAGACATTGGATTTATATAATCCATTTTGTAAGTCAGTGAGACTTCCCATTTTGTAATTGAGCAGTGAGCTCTAGGCACTTGGCCTTCCTGCATGTGCAGGCCCCTCTTGTAGTAGTAATATTCTCTTATTGACCAGTAAGTGAATATTGTGGGTCACAAATCCCACTGAGGTTTTTCCCACATTGGGTTTCCTCGTTAAACTACTGTGTTATGGTGTGTTTTTCATGTGGTTGTTGTTATCTCTATTTATTGCATTACTTTCTGTTTACCGGTATATAGTATTGATATGCTTTACATGTTTTAAAAGAAGAAAATCTTATAACCGGTTAGATACTAATTCACCCCCCCCCCCTCTCAGTATCTGTGGGAATCCTAACAATTGGTATCAAAGCTTGGTCCTCTATTCTCAAAAGCCTAACAGCTTGAGGAAGATCTTGACACCGGTAGAGATGGAAAACTTGATGAAGCAATTAGAAGGAGCTCTCTCAGACTATGATGCAGAAAAATTAAAAAATATTAAACTTGAAGATGATCTAAAAGCTACACAGGATATCATTCAAGCACTTCAAGAGAATTACACTATAGCAAGGAACAAGAGAAGAGAACTTTGTGAAAAGATGCAAAATGAGAATGATGAAAAAGAAACTCTTAATGATCTGGTAAACAAACTAAGACAAGAGTTAAGTACAACAAAGAATGAGATGCGGGATATGACTATGATATTTTGTAAGGAAATTGAAGATAGGAAGAAGAATGAAGAAGATTTGACTAGAAGACTAAGTGATGCTACAAATGAAAACACAGGACTTAGCTATGAAAATGATTTGTTGAAGACAGATCTGATGAATACACAGAATGACTCAAATGAACTCATGAGACAAAAAGGTATCTTGGAAGGAGAACTGGTTGCTGCAAATCAACACAAAGAAAAATTCAAGAAAAGCTCAAAAGAACTTGGTGACTTGCTGAAGAATCAGAAACCTAATGGTGACACTTGTGGACTTGGCTTTGAAGCTGGTGAAAGCTCTGGTATTGCAAACACGCATGATCATAGCAAACCGGTAAGACAACCTACTACTTATAAATTTAATGTCAAATGCTTTAACTGTAACAAGTATGGTCATAGAGCAAATAAATGTAGATCTAGAAATTATCAGAATACCAATACACCCACCGGTCAATGTTCCAAATGCAACAAAATTGGTCATAATTTAGAGAATTGCAGAATGAATGTAAGATGTTATGTTTGTGGAAGATTTGGACACTTATCTAATCAATGCAGAACGCAAACCAGCATAGGATATGGGAAGGCTATTCAGAAAAACAATGTGACTTGTTATGCTTGTAACAAGATTGGACATATTGCAAAATTTTGCAGAAGTAAGGCATCACTGGCAAGTAACAGTGGTGCTAGTTTAAAAGGTAAAGAAAAGGTTGAAGAGGTAAAGCAGGAATTCTCAAAACAATGGATCAAGAAATCAGAACTAAATGGTGATAGGAACACCACTTCACTGGCAGAACAGAGTAACACTCCACCGGCAGGAGACTCTTCATCTAACTGAAGAAAATTCATTTGAGGGTTTGGCAATCAAATGTGAAACATGTTATTATTCCCTCAGTTGATGGTGAGAAGTTGAAATTACTTCTATACCGGTAGATAAGTTAAGTCATTACTTAACTAGCAAACATTAAATGTGGTGGTTGGCAAAATTAACATTATAAATCAAGTGTTTTGGCTCCAATTTCATTTCACTGAGCATTCAAATCTTCGAAGAGCATGAAAATTCCTGAGCAAAGTCATTCCGAGCAAAGAAGTGAAGCAATTCAGCAAGCAATCATTCCTAAGGCAGATAAAGGTATTTATAATCATGGCTTCTTCATTTGTTCCTAAATTCATAGCAAACCCTACTGTAGTGGAAGTGATTAAACGCCCTAGACCCGTATTTTAGTTAGTTCCCAAAATAGCCAAGAAAGATGATAATGTTGGTGCTTTTTCTCAAATCCCCAAAGGAGTAGTTTTTGTTGAAGACCCTAGAATGTACATACATTGTCACATAGAAGAATTAGGTGATGAGGAAATCAAGAACATGTATAAATCAGTAATCTATGATGATTCCGGTAATGTTAAAGCTGAACACAAGATAGTAGAAACCCTAGGTTTCACTAAAATTCTCAGTATTCTGGATTTCCCTAAGGATGTTATAAGGACAGTTTTAAGCAGGGTACATGGTGCATTCTTCTGGTTGGACTCAGTTCACAAAATCACTAAAGAGGCAGTAAAAGCTGTGACAGAGTTACCTTCCACCGGTAACAGGCCTGATAAAACAAAGAAGGTCTCAAATGACCTAGTGATTAACCTAACAGGTGCAACATTTGATAAGAGATCCTTAAGAGTAAATGATGTAACCAACATCAATGTCAGATTCATTAGTATGATTTTAGGCTACAAAACCACACATGCAAATAGGTTAAACTCAGTCTCTAGCTTATGCATAAAGAGTGCCTATGATATGATTAAAGATAATGCAAAATTAGCTGTGTGTGAATGGATGAAAGATGAACTAATTGACAACTTGGGAAAGATTAAGAAAGACAAAAAGGGGACATTCAGATTTGGAAACCTACTTGTATGTTTAATGCTGCATATAACAAATCAAGTGCCCGGTATCGATAACAAAAATCTTGGTTTTGATATACCAGTAGGTAAATAATTGTCAGATTTACTAAACAACATGGGAGAGAACAGAGAAAAGAACATAGATGAGTACTTTCAGGCATTGAAGGCCCGGATGAAGACAAGAGTCAGACTGTCACAAGAAATTGTAAATAAGTATAAGGATGAAATCTGTTTTGTTATTAAGAAGGATGAAATTTGGATGGAAGCAGTTATCCCAAGAACCATTTGGGTTACTGAAATGGGGTATGAAACTGATGATCACATAATTGAAACATATGCAAAAGCCCTCCTGGAAGCACCTAAGGAACCTACAGAAGAGGTATTTGGCAATGCGGAGACTATTGAAAAACAAATCCAATCAAAGAAAAATGTCAAAAAGGTTGAAGCAATAGTTAGAAGAGGATCCAGGCAAGCTAAAGCTATTAAGGAAGATGTACTTAAAAGAACTAGTATTACAGAAGATGAGTTAGAAACACTTCAACTGGAAACTCATCTTTCACCGATTGCAACTTCTTCAGAAAATGATATACCAGCTTAATTCAAAAGAGTTGTGAGAAAAAGGAAACCTTCACTGGTATCTACACCTTCTCCTAGAAAAACCAGACAGAAACAACAGGCAGTAAGGCCCCCAACTAGGAAGATAACTCCTAAGAAGAAATTAACACCCAAGAAGAGGACTCAACAAACCATTGCTCCAATTGACAAACTTCTAAATGAAATAACAGAGTATGGAAAGCTGAAAAACATCAATAAATTGTATGATTCATTATCAACTGATGACAAGGAAAAAGTTGAAAACAGTGTAATCCTACACTTGGACATTTACAAGAAATTTTTGATGCAAGTTGTGGATGAATTACCAGGAGAACTGTTCAAAAGACTTGAAGCTAGAAGGCAAGTTGTTGTAGAGCTTGATAAGAAAATAAAAATTGAAAAACTTCTTGTTGTATATCCAGTCAACTCACCAAAAGAGATAGATGATCTGATCTCTAAGGCTAACTGGTCAGTATTTTCAACTGTACACTGGCATGTGGCACTTATGGTTGGTAGAGTGAATGAGGTTGCAGAGGAAACAGCTAATGCATGGGACATATTCCTTGTAGAGAAGGAAAAGCAAGAAGAATATAGAAACCCTAAACCCATCAAAGTATATCAAAAGGATAAGGATAAGGGTAAAGGCAAGGTTGGTGGACCACCTAGCATAAAAATAACAGATAACTTATCCCCACCGTCTCTGGATACTCCACCGGTAGTTACCACTAACAATCAACTGGCTAGTGAGGGTATGGACATACCACAAGAGGACACAAATCCCAATTCTGAGGTGTTATATATAGTGGACATTGACACTCAGAAAGTCAATATTGTGGTAGATAAGGACTCAAAAAGGAAAATAGATATGGCTAATGAGCCACCGGTAACAAATAGTACAGAAGGTAAACTGGTAGATGACAACACTGAGAAACAAACAGAGCAATGGGCTCACTCAGAGCAACAGGCTCCCTCTCAGCAACAGGTTCATACAAAGACAATGCCACCGACATCAGCTGAGTAATCCAAACCTTTTCTTAAAGAAATGGAAACACAAACTGACCTACCAGAGGTCACCACAAGCAAGGAAATTTCTCCCACCGGCGGAATACAAATTGTTGGTTCATCAAATGTAGAATTCAAACCAACTAATGTGACAGAAGTTCTTTTTAATAGAGTGTAGCTCACAAGCATACAAAGCAATTGATGACACAATTCCAATTTTGAAAATGATAGCACCTAAGTGTAATATAGATAATAAAGATTCTTTAGGTCAACTTGACACTTTGTCTAAGTATATTACTAACAACACTGTGACAGTTGAACAAATAAAAGAGGAAGCATTCAAGGAGAGACTAGAGAAGGAAAAACACAAATTCCTTGAGGAGGAAATAAAGAAGTGTACAAGACAATTTGACACTCTTTTACCGGAACTATGTAGTACACTGAAGGAATTTAAAACTTTGTATAGGGATACATGTAAAACTAACTTTTTGACAGTTGATATAGACCGAAAGATCACTAAGATACAAGAGGAAATAAATCAACTAGCTGATAATTTCATTAATTCATCTGATTCATTATTAGTTTTTAAGCAGAAAATAATAGGTTTTGAGGAAGAACTACTAAAGTTGGAAAGAGAGAAGGAAAGAATAAAAGGAAAGGCTAAAGATCTAAAATGGAGACTTAGTCCAAAATTGGACTACCTCGCCTCCTTCAGAAAAGAAATATTTGATGCTTTGATTCAAGGACAGAAAACACCGGCAGAGAAAATGAAACACCTCATTGGTACAGTTTAGAGGACTGAGGCCGCAATAAAAGACAGCAAAAAGTTCATTGAGAGCCTGAATCTGGTATTGGCAGAACTCTTTCAGATTGTAACCAACCGGTTGCAAGGATAAAGCTGGAAACCACACACAATTGACACTTTGACAACCTTTGTCATTGATGACAAAGGGGGAGTAGTGGTATGAGAAAAATAACCAGTAAATGACTCATCCGCTCAGGGGGAGCACATATTCTTTTGGTACACAATTTTTGGTAAGACAATTCTGGCAGAAACTTTTTGGATGACAATTTTTGGATTTTTCTCATGAGTGTTGCCATCAATGCCAAAGGAGGAGATTGTTGGAAAATGCACACTCTAGTGAGATATTGTAGGTGATTTAAGGTTTTTTCATTGATGGAAACCTTGCAATCCTATGACACCGACAAGACAATTTACCGGCACTAGCAAAGACAGACTTTACACCGGCACAGAGACCACCGGTAGTGAAAGGAAGCATACTGGCACATAAGCTGACAGGAATTTTGTTTGTAATATATTTTGTTAATTATTGTAAAATCATTGTAAGCCGACTTGGCAAGTTGTAAAATGACTCATATATATAAGAGATCATTGTATAACATTTTATAGATAGATGGAAGAAAATATATAGGCGAAATAAGGCAGACCTATTATGCGAATTATAGGTTAAGGGTTTATGTATGAAGCAGAGCTATAAACCAGTACTAGATCTAGCATAGTAGATGCACTTTTTGAAGCAGTACAAGACATTGGATTTATATAATCCATTTTGTAAGTCAGTGAGACTTCCCATTTTGTAATTGAGCAGTGAGCTCTAGGCACTTGGCCTTCCTGCATGTGCAGGCCCCTCTTGTAGCAGTAATATTCTCTTATTGGCCAGTAAGTGAATATTGTGGGTCACAAATCCCACTGAGGTTTTTCCCACACCGGGTTTCCTCATTAAACTACTGTGTTATGGTGTGTTTTTCATGTGATGTTGTTATCTCTGTTTATTGCATTACTTTTTACCGGTATACAATATTGATATGCTTTACATGTTTTAAAGGAAGAAAATCTTATAACCGGTTAGATACTGATTCACCCCCCCTCTCAGTATCTGTGGGAATCCTAACATTACCATAACTTGGACTTTGTTCTTCTTAAGCTATTCTCATAGTCCCTTAAGGGAAACCACGTTAGAATGGTATAGCTCTTTACCAGATCATTCTATATGTACCTTTGACTAGCTCATGGATCTATTCTTCAAGTGGTTTCAAGCTAACATTAGCAACGGGATCACTATCACTGACCTTATTCACTATAATTAAAAACCCAACAAGAAGGTCACGAATTTTATCTCAAGGTATTAGTCGATCTCCACTAAGCTCCCCTTTGCCTTGCTAGATGGCAATTTGCAGAGAATATTTATTGGCAATCTGCAACCGGCATTGAGGGAGAAGCTATCTCTCAACAAATATCAAAACTTTATTAATATGTGTTTTGCACTTACAGACTACCATCACACCATGTTGTAGTTTGGAGATTCCACTTCGAACCCTCACAGTGTGTCCTTTGTAGGCACGTCCATGAAAGGGTTTAGGAAAAATAAAGTTGTAGCTAATGTTGTTGCTATTCCTCTAACAGTTGCTATGCAGGGATCACAACAAAATAGAGTCTTCACTAAATTGAATGACTCTTATTTGAGCAATAATGCAGCGATTGTTGAAAGATAATCAAGTCACCCTTCCTGAGGTTAGACCATTGTTTGATAGTAGACTTTATTCGCATTGGTATGATGGGTCAAAATTTTGTCATTACCATCGTGTGTCTGGTCATGACACTGAGAAATGTTATCATCTTCAACACATTGTCCAGGACCACATCAACAATGGTATAATCAAAGTTGACGTGTGGAAACATAAGTCAAACAAGTATGTTGACAAGACCAACAGTGACTTGCAGATCTATATTGATCCCTTTTCCCCGCATTCAGCAAACTTTATCTCTGCATCAGATCCTTCTTCAAATGATGGTCCATTTTTTAACATGGTCACCATCACTCCTATTTTCTTGCTTCCCAACCAGAAGGGGAAGCTTTCTGACGTATCCTTATCATTCACCCCCTAGATGCCCTATATTGTAGAGAGTCTGCTCCTTTATACACCCTTGCTAAATTGAATGGTCAAACTGTCACAGGTGTGATGGTTGACCCGTCATGCAGTGTTTATGTCTTTACAGAGGAGACTTTATTCGTGAATGATTGGCATAGGCCTACATATGATGAGTGTTGAGCAACCTTAAGGATGCATGATGGTTTCTCCATCCCTCTTTTGGGTAGTATCACCTTGACGGTCCTCATGGGACCCAAGGTTCTATCTTCCACATTTATGATCATTCCTAAATTAGACCTATTTCGAGCCAAACTAGGCATTCCTTGATTGATTTCTATGGAGGTGGTCCCCTCAGTAATTCATAAATGTCTTAAATTTCTCGATGAGGGTTCAATGCATGTTGTCTAGGACATTGGATATCGACCCCTGGTAGCCCGAGGGGACTTTTTTCTTGGACTTTTTGGCCTACTCTGATGGGGCCCATGCTTCCCCATGGTGATTTGATGTATTATTCATATTATCAATATAAGATAGGGGAGTTGGCTATTAAATCAACTCAACCTAGCTTTTCATTTCCTCTTCCTGCATCGACCTCTGCTCCATCTATTTCAGTGTTGGATGGGTGGTGCCTCATATACCCTCATTGTTGGGGGCTGAGGCTAAGCCTGTCCCTCCAAATAGACCTTTGCATCCACCTAGGACTACATAGCCTCCAGTGGTGTCTTCTGTTCCTACGACTACACCTAGTGCAGACAAGGGAAAGGCACCTATGCTATCAAAGTAGCCCGCCCTCCCTTCGAGCTCCCAATCATGGTCGATATCCCTTAGCACTATCACTATGAGAAAGGGAAGCACTCCTCTCATGTTCGTTTGTCACTAGTCACTCCTACTTCATAGCCTATGTTGGCACCCTCTGTCTCTTCGACCGCTCCTTGAGCAAAGCGAGGTAAGGCACCTATTGTTGTGAATGTAGTGCCTATCCCAAATGCACCTCCTATTTCATCAGTTGGGCCTTCTCCTATCCCTAACATGGTTCTAAAGGCCTCTCCTATAGAGTATGATGCTCCTGAATCCTCTTGGGCTTCATTTGGTGGCCCTCATCTTCATTTGTTACAAGTGCGATTGTTATTGCACCAAAAGATCGACCTGTTAATGCCCAATACAACCACTAGACTTATAGAATACAGAGGAGGCGGTTAATCCATGTCACAAACTCAAGACCTACATTGCACAACATAAGGAGACCAAGGGTGCACACCTTGCAACAATTCCCCAATGCAAGAAAGGGGTTTAAACCTGTGACCAAGATCTAATACCACTTGTTATAAGTGTGATTGTCGTTGCACCAAAAGATTAGCCTATTAATGTCTAATACAACCACTAGATTTATAGAATCCATAGGAGATTGTTAAGCCATGTCACAAACCCAAGCACTACGTTTCACAGCACAAGGAGACCAAGGGCGCACATCTTGCAACATCATCACAATTAATGTGTGCATGATCGTAAATTCTTTCGACGAGATAGGGCTCGAGAGCGCAATGTTTCTTTGCAATCTGCTAGTGCATCTTCAGTACCCAGCTCTGTCATCTCGGAGCTTGTTTCATCAGTTGTTGTTGTCTCTGCATGTTCTTTAGTTTTTCCTCCTGCTAATGAACCTCCCCTTAAATGGGTGCAAGTTTTCATTGCTCCTTCTTTGGAGTCACCCCTTATCACCTCTTTGTCGGACATGCCTCCATTGTCCTGACCTATTGATATGTTGCATACACATGTGGTGTCCAACGCAACTCTATCTGCTCCCCTATTTTATAGCCTCTGCATCAGAGTTTTCCTAGGGTTCTTTAGCTTTCTATGGTTGACAAATGATCCATTCCTCATGCTCAACCCAAATGCAAGCTTGAGCAATGCCCCGTTCCAAAGTTCTGATGGTGCAAACCCTCGCAGGTATGTTCCTCGTCCCCATATTTGCCCATTTAGAGCCTATTTATTTGCATGTCTCTATGTGTGTGATTAAGAAGGCCTCACCTTCTCCTAAGTTTGGCATTGCCCATATTCCAAAGGCTAGCAATCCTATTATGGTTTCATCTTCTCTGAGTGAGTCACTTGCTTCCTCTACGGAGGCTTGTATGTTCAAATCCTTGGAGGACATCCTGGCATTGTCTATGATATTTTTATGATCATTGACCCTTACCTCCTCTGATCTTGTGGATGCAGATGTTGTTGCTCCTTCATCCCTTGCCCTCTCTACAAGTGGGGTTCTTGGTGATGCTCTTTCGGTGTTCCCTCTTCAAGCTCATCCTCCTTCTCCCTATGATCTAGATTGGGAGGATGAGGCCCTCCTAAGGGATGACCTTTAGGTTACTCATATTTTATCTTCATCTTTTTGGGTGTGTACTTGATTGTATTCCCTCGTGCTTGCTTTACATGTTTGTTCCCTCTCAAAGGACCCAGGTTACTTCGAAGGTTCTTGGATACAGGAGGTTGACTATCTTTATCTATTGTGCTCTTCTAGAGGACCCGAGTTACTTTGTAGGTGCTCAAATATGAGAGATTTTCTATCATACATCTTCTTCGATTTGTCTCTCTACTTCTTCTATATGTTGTATAGATTGTTTTTTGATATTCAAGAATGATGCTAAGCGTTGGGGGCATATTTGACCTTCTTCCATGTTGACCCAAATTTTTATTTTATATTTGTCTTCTTGTGCTCTATTTATATCTGAGAACTTTGGCACTGTGATGATATACTCATCTCCTAGTTATCTTACATATTCTCACTGATATGGATTCTGATGCTAGACTATCGGATCCCCCTATCCTCTTGCATTTCATTACTGATGTTGTGGACATTTATGTGTCACCGCCTAATGGTGGCATTCCATAGAAACATCTCACTATGTTGACGTGCCACAATTGCTCTTCTCCTTAGAATAGCATGCCTTTCATGCATATCATTCTAAGGGGGGCCATCACATCTACATTTTTTCATAATCTGCACTTGTCATTTAGCTTCTTGCATTTGTTTTTTATTGTCAATCACTTTTTCATGTTTGCCTAGGTGGGGGCCAAACAACTTGATCTTTTTCACCTAGATGGGTGCCAAACCATTTGATCTATCTCTTTTGTTTACCTTGGTAGGGGCCAATCTACTACTTACCAAATTTATCTTTGATTTCCAAATCGCATGGCTATCTAGCGTATCGCTACCCATGCCAGAAAATATATCTTTGATCTCCCAATCGGATGGCTATTTAGCGTATCACTACCCATGCCAGCAAATATCTTGCCCTATCATATGGTCATCCTTACTGGCATACATCATCACCCTATCAACTATCTAACATAACACACTTTTCTATCCATACTGGCGCATCTTATATCCTACCATGGTGGTTGCTTATCTCATATATTTTCCTAACAAGGGGATTTCCTCCAAAAGCGAGGCTCATTTCTGTTATGCCATATCTTATCTATCATCTATCTTAAATCCATCCTTTATCTTATCATCTAATATGCTAGTCTGCAACTAGTATGTTTGTGATGTATCTATTGGCAATATCTATTTCAAGGTTCAACTTCATCTCGCTCAGGGCAACCTCATCTGATCAAAAAACATTTGCCTTCCTGTTGTGGCTCTCTTCCTTATCCTCCTCTACTTTATCTTTGCATCTCTCAACAAATACATGCTCACTAAAGTGGGGGAAAATTGTAATATCAAAAAAAGCATCTGGTTTAATTCATCGCAACAAATGGCACCTTCATCCACATCATCAGAGGTCATGTACCACCATCCTTGTCCTTTTGTCCATATTAGATCACTTTGTCAACTTCAAATTGGATTTTCACCAACTCTGATGACTTGTCATCCTTGAGACATTAGCATGACATGGAGACGTCTACACAACGCACTAGCATCTCACGAATCTGACAGTTTGCAAGTGCTCATTTCAGCATTACGCTTGTGCTTGGAAGGAATCATAACGCCCCTACATGCACCCACTAATGTCGTTTTTTTGTCCAAGGCCTATATCTCTCTTGTTTGAAGGCATTTTTGGGATCTTTTGGAATTTTAAGATCACTTCTTGCAAGTTAGAGCTTTCAATGATCTTCTTGAGTAGTATCTACAGATTTTCTAGCATCCTATAGTCTGCCATTGTTGCAAACTTTCTAGAAATTCATAGCATCATCTTCATAGATTGTAGAAAGGGAGTTTACTCACCTCTTTCTTTGATTCATTTACATATTTGTTTTTGTCTACTTTGAATCTATTTTCTAATTTTTTATTATCTTTATCACTCTATCATTCTCATGGCTATCTCTCCGAGTTGTTTGTGGCGATGGAAACACCAAAACAGGGATCTGACAAAGGAAGACTCCAAAACATGACCCCAAAACTTTTTCCTTCCTACTTGTGTGTAGGTTAATAGTGGAGAAAGAATTATTTTCTTGTAGGATACTTCAATCATGGACCAATTATAACTTTTATTTTATTCTCTTCCTTCTTATTTTATTATATTTTGTTTTGCATTGTTTTATTTATCTCGTTCTTTGCATTATTTATTTAATAGTTAAATTGCTTTCTAGAACTTTTCATACAGCCCCTATACCTCGTTCGTACAAGATGACAGTGCATTGCGCTAGTGTCCCAAGCCTACATGCTCATCCTCGAGATAGAGGCTTGACAGAACCGCTCGAGAGTCTCAGTTGGTAGTCTATTAGCTCAGTTTGTCATTTTTATCCCCGAGCTCATTCTTAGCATCAGTTTGAGTGAGTTATTGGAAGGTCAATTTTTCCTCTTGGGTTTATCATGAGTTGTGTTTCGTCCACCTCCTTTTCAGTTCTGGTAAATGGAGCTCCTTCTGAGTTGTTTTGTGTCTCTAGGTGTCTTCGACAAGGGGATCCTCTTTCTCTGTATCTATTTATAATCATGGTTGAGAGGCATGGTAGATTTATCAAAGACAAGGTTAGAAAAGGCTTGATTTGGGGATGGAGTTAGGGCAGTAGCTTGCCTCCTTATTCTCATCTCCACTTTGTGGATGACACTGCTCTCATGGGCAGATCTAGAATTAATGAAGTTGTTAATTTCAGGAGAACCTTGGACACTTATTTGGCTACCTCGGGGAAAAGGATTAATGAGGCAAATTCTTTTATTTTTTTCTTGAATACTCTTTAGGCTATTCAGAACAGGATTGCTCAGATTTTCAGATTTCAAATTGGATCTCTTCCTTTGGTGTATCTTGGAATTCCTCTTGGTTTAGGATCTCAACTTAGAGAGTTTTGGCTGGAGATTCTGGATAAATTTCATATGGAAGTTAGTCACTACACTTATAGATGGCTTTCATTTGCTAGTAGGTTGACTCTTTTGAAGTTGGTGGTTCAAGCTCTCCCTATTTATAGATGTTTTGTACAGGTTGCCCCCTCTAATTTTGTGAAGGATTTGATGCTCTCTCATGTCAATTTCTTTGGTTAGGAAAAATTCTTTCTTCTAAATGGAGCTTGGTTAGATGGTTTGTAGTTTGTAGGCCTAAGCAAGCTGGAGGCCTTGATCTTAAGACTGCAAGTATGATTGGGCAGGTCTTGGCTGTGAAGTTATATTGAAGACGGTGCACTTGCCAGGATCAAGATTGGGCTAGAAAATTCTCACACAAAAGTACCTTAGGGGAGTTTATAGTGTTGATGTTCCCCAATGTATCTTGTTGGGGAAGGGTTCCATGATTTGGGATACTCTTAAAAGAGGTGCAAATCTTATCAAAGAGGGGCTCTTTTGGATTTGCAATAGAGCCATGGATGCTTAGTTTTCACATGATTCCTAGGATGGTTATCCCCCAATCATCTCTCATTTTCCTCGTCTTCAACCTCTGTGTAAAAATTTTATTGAGGCTGGTAGGAAAAAGGTGGCATATTTTAAAACTTTCAAGCTCAAGAGCCTTTTGGAAGTTACTTGTTGGAAGGACCCTCATGAATGGCCTGTTGGGGGCTCTGAGGAGAGTCGTCGAGAACTAGTTGTGATTATTGATGGTAGACTTTGTAGTGCTCTTAATTAAAAGGATTTTTTAGCTTGGGGTCTTGATTTAAAGGGAAAATTTTTAGTTTCTTCTCAGTACCTGGCTTTGGGTGGAAGATGTGCCCTAGTGGAAGCAAGTTTAGAATAGTTTTTCCTAGCCCAAGTGCAATTTTTTTCTTTAGTTAGTTGCTAAAAATAGATGTCTCACTTGGGAGAATTTGAGGAAGAGAGGCTTTCAAGGCCCGTCAATGTGTGTTCTTTGTAGAAATAGGGGTTTTCTTAAGTATAACCCCGATTTAGGAATTAATCTTGAATGAAATATTGCAATTACTTGAAATAAATGATGTTAAGGTATACTTCAGATTGGAAATGACTAATAATGATGCTTTTCTTCTTGAATGTAATTACATATGTTGTATGAAATGGTATGAACATGACAAAACCCTAATCACACAAACATGGTTTGTAATTTGCTCCACAATGGTTGAATGAAAATAGTTGATGTAGACTTTATTTATTTGTTGATTGAAGACTTCACACAACTTGCACCTTCACTTCACAAGAGGCTCCTTCAATTGATAGAGTTGTTGGATCCTTCAAATGAGGAAAGGAAAGGCTATATATATATGAAACTAACATTGTTTTTTATGATAGGCTGACCTAGAATCAATATAATTTCATAGTCCTTTGGATTTAAACATTATAATACCGCCAAAACATGATCCTAAAATTCAAGGAGAAAAAATTGGGACCGATGTGAATCACATCGGTCTGACCAACTTTTATCCCAATTTTTAGGGATGCAAGGTATCATGATTACAAAGTCAAATCCAAGTGGATGCAACGATACAAAGTGTTTAGATATGTGAAATTTGGCCTTGAAGGTCAAAATAGGACTTAATTAGGGCTTTTGATGAATTAATTTATTGCAAGAATAAAATAAAAAGGGCACACTTATGGTAAAGAGCCCAATTTTATAATATGTGGAGTGATAAGAGAGGACTTTAGATTTAATTAAATTGATTAACTAAACACTTAAAGGGAATTTAAAATGAAAAATGTAACACACTAAGGTAGGAGCTAACCTACGCATGGAATTGTACCACCCAATTAAGGGTGTACAATTTACGACACTACAAAAGCATTATAAGACAGGGGGTGTGGAGGTATACCTCATTTTTGTTGCCATGGTTTACACTAAGAAATGTAAAAAACTCACCTTTCTTCATCTTCCAAGGCATGAAACTTTGGTCATGTCTTCTTTTCTTTAAAGATAACAATAATCTTCATGCATTTACAATTAGACTTCTTTTGTCTATAGTGGGGCAATACTTTGTGAGAGTTGCTTTGACTTCCTCGTGTTTCTTATTTATATGTAGAGTATCCAATTGTGTGGCAAGATGATAGATAATGTCTTTCTTCATGTTAGAGAGAAGATTGTTGAACTCAATTTGAGAGACATCATTAAATGTCTTGGTAATAGGTAGGAGTCTAGAACTTTTAATCTTCATTACAGTTATCCTAGAATAGTTCCTACAAATATTGCATATGTCATCAAATGGTACTTGAGAGATATCACCTCCTCTCATCAAATTTATTGCCTACATGCATTCCTCATTTACTCCTCTTAGAAATACTAGCTTGAGGGATTCGGGGGAGAGTTTGTTTTGTTGAGACTTCTTTAAGTTGAATTGGAATCTCTCCATATAATCGTTGAAAGTGACTCATCCTCTCATTGGGACATCTTGAATATGTCTTCTTTCTTCATGTCTCTGCCCTACTAATAGTAGTCTTCGTACTTCTTCAAAAATTTCTCCTTCCTTGTGTTGAGTTTATAATAATATTTCTGCTCAAACCCATAAACTATCTCAAAGTAGCATTCTTAAAGGTTGTTGGGAAGATTTTTAGCCTATAGGCATTAATTTGTAGTCATAGATATGACATTAGACATAAAACTCAAATAGGAAAGTATTAGGGTCCTTTGTAATTAAACCATAAAAGTTAGACATAACAAATGGAGGTATGTTATTGAGATAAGTAGCTTTCTCTTGATCAAAGATTGGGAACTCAAAAGTGACTGATTCCACAGGGTTCTCCACTTCCTCTTCAACCATTATGGAGGGTGTTTATTTTTGTTGTTATGGATAATCCTTGTAGTTGAGGTTCCTTAGAAGATGTTGAGTCCTTTGTTGTGTGTAATATATCTTCTGAGTCCTTTGTTGTGTCTAATTCATCTTCTTACTCCCTTATTGCACGTCTAGTGTATATTTTGAACTCTTTGTGGAGGGAAGAGACCTTTTTAAAGATCCCTTTGCCATTGTATACAATGAAAATTTTGAGCTTATGGGATGCCTTCCTGCACTTGTTCTTAAATAGTTTGAATTTTATCTCCGACCAAAACATCTAATCTAATGAAAGCAAGTAACGTAAAATAAATAGAAAATAAACAAATATAAACTTAGAAATCCTAAACCTTAGCACCATCCCCAACAATGACATTAAAAATGACTCTCTTTCTAAGTACAGAATAGTTTGATGCATACAAATGAATGCACCTGACTGACAAACTAATAGATCCTATATCAAGTAACTAACTATCCTAGAGAGGTTCATTTAATTATCAACCAGGGATGTATCTTCTTGGATGATGTTGGCACTATATGAGTAGCTAAGGATTCTCCAAGTTACCTATCAATTTCATAAAAGAATCTTAACTGAATTCAATAATTAAAGCAACATAAAAATGTTGGACTGTAAACCTATTTGCACGATAGTGGCTATGGATAATTGGCAAGTGACTTAGCGGTGGCTTTAGGTGGTGCAATATTATAATTGTGTTGTAGCTTTAAATTATAGTTTTATTCTAGTGGTATCATTAACATAGTATATTTATCTAACTGAAGAATAATAACATAACAACTAATCTATCAAAGCAATGAACAACTTGACAAATGCTAAAATTGATAGTCTCACTTTAAATAAGATTACATTGCCTCAAGTCGCCCTTACTTGAGGATTGCAATCTTTGATCACAAAGTAGTCTTACCTCAAAATATTATCATCATCCGCTTTATTAACTCTTCAACAATACATTATAGGTAATTACAACTTTACTAATTAACAAGAAACTTTAGTAGAATCTAGCATCTACCATCTATTTGGAGATGTTAGAGTAATCTTTTATTAGCTAATAATTATTTATTTAATTATTAGTCTATTATACGCTATGCTAAAGCTAAACTTAGGAATCTTATAATTCTTTAGGGTTTTGAGTATCCTTTTATAATGATTCTCTCTTTGTATTTTCATAACAACTGTAATTATTGAATTGCATTCTTGTTGTACAATCAATATGACTCCTCTTTTTTGGATCTCTAAATTCTGGCCTCCATAGCTATTTTGCTTCTCTCTTTTTGTCACAGGTTTTCATGCAAGTGATCTTTGGGAGCTGTAGAGTTGATTTTTCCTCAACTCCAATTTAGAGCTCCAGATTTGTGTGCCCCTATTCTCTTCATGAGATTTTTTGGGCCTTGGTCTTCAGATATCAGTATTCAAGGGTTTGTGCAGTTGTTTTTTTTTTCATTTCTGGGGGTAGCTGATTTTTTTGGTACATTTTGGTGCCAAAAGGACCTCACAGATGGATTCAGAAGGTTGATTCCATGAATTTTGATATATAATTTGCCTATTTTCGGTGACAAGGGCATCTGTGGCATGATTTTTTATTGGCATGTTTTTCGAGGCACAAAAAATCTGTATGGTTGTACTTGCAAATGTGTCAGAAAATTTTCGTCAATTTTTTTTTTTTAACCCTCTTTATGCCCTACAAGAGGGGTTTTTTTCTTTTGGTCGTAACTTGGTTATACGGAGGCATTTTTTGACAAATCTTATATCATGGGAAAGCTCTTTCCGAGCTCTATCCAGCTCTGGAGGTTTAAATTTTTTATTTTTCTTTTTTTATGGCATTTTTTTTCTATTAAGCCAGAGGTTCTTTTTTGCACTCCAGGAGACATAACTTGAGCATCCGAACTCCGTTTTCCAAAAACTTTATATTGTTGGAAAGTTTGTTTTGTGTTATTTCCATTCATATGAGTTTTCTTTCTAGATTTTGCTCCAGGTATATTTTATTTAGTTTTTTTCTTTTGAGCACTCTGGTGAATATCTTGGATGTTTCAGGTCCTGGGATCTCTTTCTTTGAGTAGGATGTCTTGTCTTTGGTTGTTCTTTCTATTTCCAGTCTTTTGTATTTTATCATCATTGTAGCATTTTATTTATGCAAATGCACTAAGATAAAGTGTCATCATGCGTTGTATACTTGGGATCTTACACATCTTATGCCTTATTGTAAATGCACTACTTATAAAGTTCCATGGGGGGGTTGATGTTTGTCTTTGTTTACCATCTACTTTTGTCACATGAGTGTTCCTTCAATGACATTAGCCTCATGATGTGTGTCAAGTGAGTGTTCCTTCCACGACACTATGTACTTTCTCTGCACCTTCGTTGTTCCTGGTTCTTTGTCATGTAGTTCTTGTTGGCCATTCTTTTCAGTGTCCTTGTCCCTCTCCCTTTTCAGCATTATCAGGAGGTTTGTCCTATTGTTCTAATGCTTCCTTGGTTTGATTGATCAGCTCTTCAGGCTTTGGTGTTTTATGCCATCTATATCTTCGAGTTTAGTTGTTTGCCTTTGTTTTCCATCTGATTCGAGTAGTGTCATTTGAGGGCACTCATGCAGATTATAGTCTTCTCTACCTGGTCATGTTCTATTTCAGTGGAGGTTCTTCAGATCAACAGTTATTCTTCGACAGTGTTTGCAACAATTTCATGCTTCAGTGGTGTTCTTCTTTCTCTTCCTTTGTTCCTATCTTCTGGAACACTCTTGTTTGGAGGCTTCTTAGTCCTTCACTTGATCTTTCATCTCTCCTTGGAGAGGATTTTTTTTCCTACAGGGTTTTCTCCTTTTTCTCCACTTTACAGAGATTTTATTGTACTTGGGTACCTCATCAGGCCTAGTTGTCGGGACCCATTGTTGATTTCATGCATTTTTTACATGCTTTTTTAGTCCTTAGTTGTTTTTTAGCTACTCCCTAAGTTCATCTTAAGGGGGGGTGTTAGAGTAATCTTTTATTAGCTAATAATTATTTATTTAATTATTAGCCTATTATACTCTATGCTTAAGCTAAACTTAGGAATCTTATAATTCTTTAGGGTTTTGAGTATCCTTTTATAAGGATTCTCTCTTTGTATTTTCATAACAACTGTAATTATTGAATTGCATTCTTGTTGCACAATCAATATGAATTCTCTTTTCTGGATCTCTGAATTCTGGCCTCCATAGCTATTTTGCTTCTCTCTTTATGTGATAGGTTTGCATGCAAGTGATCTTTGGGAGCTATAGAGTTGATTTTTCCTCAACTCCAATAGGAGATCTCCCAAAATTTGACAAGATTGGAATTTTATGAACAGTCCCAAAAGAGTGGGTTAATTACATCTTAGAAATAGCTATGAACACCTATCAATCCTCCCTAACACTGAGGATGACTTATTCTCCTATAAAAATGAAACTAATTACTAAACTAACATGAGTCACAATCCTAATTGGACTCTTATTCAACTGGAGAACAAAATGTAGACACCTAAGAATGTTGTATTACTAACACACTAATTATTCCTCTTTATTAATTAAATAATTATTTAATTATTTATTTAATTATTTAATTAATCTAATTATATTTTTTCTAAATTAATTTAATCATCACTTTTCATCATTTCTAATTATTCAATTTCTTCCAGTTTCCCTCCAATCATTCAGTCATACAACCTTCTCTTCCTTAAAACTAATTAGATATTTTATTATTTAATTAATTATGATTTATTTACTTTGGTTAAAAATGATCTTTATTATGTCTTCGGACATGTAGTGCCGTAGTTAAAACACTTTGTTGGTGAAGCAGCTACCAAGGTTCACATCCCTGTTGGGCCTTTGTGCTTGCAAGGCCTTTTGCCTTCGCTGGGCTGTTGTGCTCGCGGATTTGAACAAGTGAAGTGTGGGGATGAGGTCCCCCATTTGTGGCCTCACTGGTTCATAGCTCCAAGTCAAAAGTGTTTACCCCTTAAATAAAAAATAATAATAATAATCTTTATTATTTAATTAAATTTAATTTCTATTTTCTCCCTAACTAGATAATTTCTTTAAATTATTTAATTAGCTAACAATGTCTTCCAAATTTAAAAAAATATATCAAATAAATTAATCTAATTTTTCTCTTAGTTCTAAATTTTAAATTCTCAAATTCTATTTTTGCTTCATGTGCATAATTTTGGATATTTTTTAAAATCAATTTTAAATCCAAATTTAAATTAAATGCAATCCCATGCTAAATTCCTATAGCACGTGCTAATTTCTATCTAACACTCACCCCTCAGTTCACTTCCTCAATCACCTCTCTAACTATTAATCACCTTCTTAGCTCACTTCAGTTCCACCTATCAATCAATTTCTCTCCAATTTCTATAAATTCAGAATCAATCTCCTATTTTCATCAACCATTATCTTCAAAGTCTTTATGTCTTAATGAAGGTTTTCAAGCACAACTTTGAGAGTCATTCAACCATAAGATTGAGAAGAGCAATGGAAGCCAACGATTGAATTAGCAAGGGAGTTTAAGAATTTGATTGATCTTTATTGTTTTGTTGATTTCAATTCTACTTTCATTGTTATTGCAGATTAGGCTAATTGGATTTGAGTTTTGGTGGTTAACTTGTTAAGTCTGATTGATGTATGACAATTTTCCTCGTGATACATTTTGGTGAACCTGGTGTGAAACTACAGACTTACTGATTTGGATGTTTATTTGTCGAATTTTGTAGACTTCGTACAAATTTTTGCATAAGTTTCCAAATTATCTCATCCGTCTTAGCAAAATTTCGCATTGGTATAATTAATATTTTGCATTTGTTTGGTTATCTTGTCGCAATCATTTGATTTGTGTGTCGCATGTATTTATTCAGTATTTCCAATTCATTATTATTTTGTGTCACATTAGTTATTATTTTGTTTTGCATTCGTAAGATTAGGATTTTGCATTCAGATGCTTGATTTTAATTATTATTGTTCTATTTTTGGTATGTGTTTGCTTGTTTTTCGTGTTATTAATTTTTTGTCTGCAACATGTAGCAATTAGAGTCAAGCAAAGGTGATTTTGAGCATTCAAAGACTAAATTATTAAACTACTAATTGTTTACTTGTAGGGGTAGAATAGGAGAGTACTTATGATTTTTAGGATAGCTCACATTTCGATTTGGTGCACTAAAATTAACAAGTGTCTGAACCATGTTTTGAGCACTAGGCTCTTTTTCGTTTTACCTTTTTAGAGGGCCTAACTCTCGAGAAACCCATAAGGCCAAGTAAGAGGAAACAATCCAAGTGGTAACTTGAGCTAAGGCGAGGCCTCTTCCAAGCCACTATCAATAAATGTGTTTGTGAGGAAACTCGCAAGCAACAAGTGTCGATGTGTAATGCCCACCAAGAAAACCCTAGAGAAACTAACCATCTAACAAGAAAACTTAGAGAAATTGTTTTTAAAAGGTTACAACAACACATAAAGCTAAAAGATACATATATTAGATTAACATAATCTCAAAACCTTAAATACACAAGTAGAATTAGCAAATATCATTTAAACTTATTTCCTTAGGGTAGCTTAATGTCATTACTAAGATACAAAGAACAATCATACAAGCAACATTAAATAGAATGATATATAATTTCCCCTACTTAAACTAATACTCATTTATTGCACATAACATAGGAAAGTAATCATTTCACCCATAAAATATTAATTATGATTCATGACAGGGAAGGTTGCGCAATGGTGGAGGGTGTCGCTTTCTACCACAAAGGCTAGGGTTTCATGCCAAAGCCTCTGGTTCGTTCTATGCTCAGGTTTTGCTAGGGGGGTTTTTTCTGCTAGGTGTGGGGTTGCAAATGTAGGGATGAGGGTCCCCCTTTTTTAGCTTTTTATTTTCGTTTTGAGGTGTATTCGACAACAAGTGTGACTGGTTTGGTCCAAGCTCAGACTTTTTTGTGTCTTGGTTGGGATTCTATTTGCTTGTGATTGTGGGATTGGTGTCAGCTTGAGTGGTGAGCATGGTGATTCCTTTGTATTCGACCCTTGGGGGGTTTTGGGGGAGTTTTGATTCCTTATGGACAATTAGGATGTATTACTAGCACAAGAGCTATTTGGGGATTTGGAGATGGTTGATCTGTCTGTTTTGTTGCATGCAAGTGCCATGGTGCACTTAGGCAAGTCTGAGACTAGTGAAGGGGGGTCCTCTTCGAACGGGACTTTTCGAATGAGGAAGATGAATGGTTGTTTGGAGAGGTGTTAAAAAATTTTGGTTTTAGTTAATCAACCAAAATAGATTTTGGATGATGTCTCGTATTGGTGCAGCCATGCCTCATATACAAATTTATGGGTCTTAGAATTTCTTTACCAGTTTTAGAGTCTTGGGCATGTCGGGTTTGGAACCAAGAAGGAGACATGGAGATACTATTAGCGGCTAATAATCATTTTCTAGTGATTTTTTCTTGTTTGACTAATAGGAATAGAGATTTTGAAGGGGGCCCTTATTTCTTCAATTAAGTGGGGCTCTTTATCAAACCTTGGTATGTAAGCTTCAACTCATATGAGGAGATCCCCTCGAGAGTGCCTATGTGGGTCTAGTTGCTAAGACTTTTGTTGGAGTTCTGGAGAGACGACATTCTTCACTTAATCTCCTTGCTTCTTGGAAAGCCTATTGGTTTGACTACACAAACTTGTGACTACAAGGTAATTTCTTGTGCGATAATTTGTCTGGAAGTTTATTTAAATAACCCATTACCATATTATATGGAAATTTGTTTGGGATCCTCTTCCTGGATTCAATAGTTAGATTATGAAACTTTACCATTCAGATGCAGAATATATCATGAATATGGCCATTTATAGTTAAAATGTCCCAGAAATAGATCATCCTCCTTGGCAGCTTCTAGGCCTCCTCACTCATCCCTTATGAAGGATAAGGGAAAGTCTCCTTTGTTTGGTGGGATTGTTGATAAGGTGGGAATATTCATGTAAAACCTCACAATAAGGGGACCCACATGAATGGCCTGTTGGGGGCTCTGAGGAGAGTTGCCAAGAACTAGTCGTGATTCTTGATGGTAGACTTTGTAGTGCTATTAATTACAAGGATGTTTTGGCTTGGGGTCTTGATTTAAAGGGCAAATTTTGTGTTGCTTCTCAGTACCTGGCTTTGGGTGGAAAGATTCATGGTTGGGGAGATGTTCCCTGGTGAAAGCAAGTTTGGAATAGTTTTTCCTTTCCCAAGTGCAATTTTTTTCTTTAGTTAGTTGTTAAAAATAGATGTCTCACTTGGGAGAATTTGAGGAAGAGAGGCTTTCAAGGCCCGTCAATGTGTGTTCTCTACAGAAATAATGAAGTACTTCTCACCTTTTCTTCCTTTGTTCTTATTCAAGGGAAATTTGGCATCTATGGTAGGGAGTTTGGAACCATGCTTATGTTCATGCTATGTCTTTGGTGGAGTTTTGGGAAAGCCTATTTTAGCCACCTGCAAAGACTGATTTTCTCTAGATTGCTTGGGTTCTTGGCTCAACTTTTATTATCTAGAACTTATGGTTAGAAAGGAACCGGAGAATCTTTCAAGGTTTTGATATTAAGAGCCTCCTTGTGTGGAGAAATTTTGTCAGAAAACTTTAAGAGACTATTTCAGCAAAATGTGACATGAGTTCTCTTGTGGAGGCTTGAGATTTGGGTATGGCTAGGAATCTCAATTTAATTGGTAATGGTATTTCTTCTTTGTACAGGAAAAGGTCAATACAACCTAAGCATAAAATTCATAGAGAAGGGAGATGGCTCCATCCTCCTGAGGGGGTTTTGAAGATTAATATTGATAGGTCATCTAGATGGAATTTTGGACAGGAGGGAATTGGTGGTATTGGTAGAAGCAGTGATGGGATTGTTGTGTTCATTTTTTCTATTTATAAAGGTAAGCATTCGAATAATTTGATGGAGGCCCTAGTTATTTTACATGGTATTGAGAGAGGAAGCTCTCTAGGTTGGAAAAGGATTATCTGTGAGTCTGATTCACAGATTATGGTCGATATGTTGAATGATCATTGGTTGGATGGTGTTTCCTAGCCCAGCTAGCCCAAATGGCTATGTGAATTCTGGATCTGTGTGGATCCTTGGAGTATATTTTATTTTGACATATTCTCAGGGAATGGAATAAGGTGGTTGATTGTTTGGCTAAGTGGGCTTTTGAGAGTTTGGAGACTTGGGATGTTGATGGTTGGGAGGCCCTTCCTCCTTATTATTGGGAGATTTTAGGATGGTTAATTAGGGATGATGGAAAATTAGAATTGCGGGCCTGGGGCCTTTTGTTTTTTATTTGTTGGCTTTACTTGATTAAATATTTACCACCCTTTTATTTTTAAAAATTATGATTCATGACACATCTAACTCTTCTATCTCATTAAATCTATTTTAATACACCAATATCAAATGTTCCTAAGGTAATAATCCTATCATGCATACTAATCCATGCATCCCTAAAATATAGTCAGACCATTCTCATAGAATAAATCATTTAAAACATCATTTCATTAAATATTATATCTCCTACAAGGTTACATTACAAATATACATTGTCCATTACAACTAGAATGTCATGTTATCCATTTTCATAATTAAATCCAAAATTACATTTTATAATGATATTTCATGAACTTATAAAGTAGATCACATCTACTCCAAGTATCCATAGAATTTCAATGAAGAGAAGTATAATCATCCATCACGCACATGTACATCCAACAAAGAAATCCCAATGGAAGAAGACATCAAACCACCTGACCATGTGGAACTAAAAAGCTCCACCCCAATGCTCCAGAGAATGACATAAGGCCCCACACACACTCTAGACCTAGGTCAAAACCTATACGACCAAGAGAATCAAACATACACATAGACAATAACATATTGAATGACTAATAGCATATGTCAAAGGCTTATCCACAATGCAAGGACTAACTAGAGGCTTCCACAAAACACAAAGGTTGAGGTCCTAGAACACATAGGGGAAAGTTTCATCACATGCCATCATCAAGGGTTTTCCTGGAAATCTCTCACTAGACCTCAGCACCCAAGTGCCACCCATGTGGAACCAACTCAACCTTTCATGAAGACAAGGGAGTACAGTCATGCCATCAAGGCCTTTCCAATCTCATCCTAGCCCTAAACTAGCACTCAAGGTCATGAGTGGGGCATAAATATTATCTTGTTAATGTGAATACTACCTACACCCAAAATTAATTGATTAGGATTATCACTTAATTAAACAACTTCCAATGAGATCTCTTGGTAACCACTTAGGGGCCCCAACACCCACTTGGAAGCCACCCCCCCTACTATGTTCCTAAAACCTATGGTTATGATCTAAATATAACAAACTCATAAAATACAAAAAATACAACACCTCATAGGTTTCATAGTGAAAAACTAATCCATTTAACATTAAATTTGAATTCACATTCTAATTCAAAATCCTCTCAAACGTGATCATAAAAGAAAAACTATCAAACTGTAAGAGCGAACACTCAAAAAGAGAGGAAATTATATAAATACATCATAATCAGACATGTAGGTCACTAGAAAGAATCATAACAAAAGCCAAAATACTCTAACCTTGCTTCTAGTCTGACCTAGTCCATCACAAACTCCAAAAATCAAGCCAAAATTTAACAAAACCATAGAATAGCACATTTACTAACTTTGATGGCACATTTGTTAATTTTGATGATGCATTTGTTAATTCTATTAGCGCATTTGTTACACAGAATGATGCATTCATTGCATAGAGTTGCACATATACAAAATACTATAGCACATTTGTGACTTCTTTTAGCGCATGTACTAAATGTTTTGGTGCATTTGTAAAAGAGAATAAAATATAATTTAAACGTGAATAAAAATTTATTAATGGACTTCCAGAAGATTCTAGATTGAATTCTGACTCAAATACATTGAAGACAAGGGTATTTTGCCCACATACATAACTCAACAATCCTTAAATAATAAATCTAACACCAAACACATGTAACGAATACAACTTCCAAAAGAATGAACCCCAGACAAACTTCCATGCAATAAACCAAAGAAGAAAAATAAAAAACATAGGATACATTCATACTCATTCAAACAATGAAAAACCAAGGAAAAATATCAGATTAATTCCAGAGTTTCAAGAACAACATATAAATATTTAACAGGCAATCTTTTCTTGAAATCGAATTACATAAAAGAATAGAGGTAAACAAGATCACCAACCTAGAAGATAGAAGTAGACAAAAAAATGAAAGGTAAAATATGATCTTGTACAATCGAGCAATCCACTCCACACGCAAGCTTTCCTTGCACGCGTAGCAACAAGCAAACCCTAGAAGCTTCCAAAACTCCCCACAAAAATGTACTAGAAATTTCGCTCGAAGATCCAGGATAAGATCCAATAATTCCAAATCCAAAAGTTGCAAACCTCTTCTCAAAAATTTTGAAAATCCTGATCCTCTTCTCAAAACTAAAAACCACCCTCAATAAACATCTCCATTCGAAAAATCAAAACCACCCTTTCCATTCGCACTTAGGACACAAATGGAAACTCCCTATGCAAACACCACAACACTCATCATAACATTCAAATGAAAAGGCAACAATAATAACTACCCAAAATTCAAATCCAAAAATAATCACAAATAAAATAAATAAATCTCAAAAGTACATAAATAAATAATAAATAACATAATCCCATAAATCTCATTTATAAAATATAATAAAGCTCACAAACAATATATGTATGAATACATATACATTATACTATTTATTACTACGACAAAGGCTATGTGTGTGTCTTAATTAATCATCTCAACTTAAGATAATATAACCCAATAATAAGGATAAAATAAAATACCACATACTTGAACCACATAAACCCACAAGATGACTCAAGCTAAACACTTAAACCGACTAGACACCAACTAGGTTAAGAGTGTAATGAAACCTTATATCATTCTTCGATCAACTGCCATTGGGATTAGAAGCACACTCAGACCTATGAGACCAAGTGGATTCGATGCCTAGTACTTGCATCCTACATTACACTAAACATCTATCCACACAATATATATATGTAAAATAAACAAACAAGTAAAAGAGAGTCACAATGTCACACCCTGCTCATAAATAAGTGTTGTGACATTGTCCCTTTCACATCCAAAGTAATCATACAACATGGTAATGTCAATATAACTAATGGACAACTGAGAGGGGGGGTGAATCAGTTGTCAATAGATTATATCAATTAATCCACTTTACAACCTTAAACCGGAGCACATAAACATTAGATATCGGAATAGCAGAAACAGATACTAGTAGAAACAGATACTGGTAAAGAATACAACTTAACATTGAAATAGATAATCAACACAATGCAACCATGCCACATAACACCATAATTTGTACGTGGAAAACCCAGTAAAGGGAAAAACCACGGTGGGAAGCCTACCCACAGTCAGATGATACTTTTGTAGAAAGTATGTGATACAATGAGGGGCCTACACATGCAGGAAGGCACATTTCCTAGAGCACACTGCTCATTACAAAAGAGTCTCACTGACTACAAAGAGGTTAAAACCACCTCAAGATAATGGACAACAATCCAGTAAAATCAAATGTTAGAGATAGCATCTACCATGCCTGATTACAATCTTGGTTAAGCTCAATACCGGAGGCCTTTGACCTCTTACATAAACCAAATTTGATCTTCAATGATCGACCTAATCCTCTGTCTGAATGATATTACAATATTCGCACATTACATTCCTTTTCCTTATCCGCACCACTACCATGATTTGCAATGAGATCTTACATTGATTTATACAAACCCTAAGGCCTAAACTAATTAGGTCGGCCACCTAAAAGATATTACAATAAGATCATTACATACATCCATATTACAATGATATGTCATGTCGGCTTTAGATCAAAACAACATTAACCAATCCATAAATCATCCCCGTAACATGTAGAGAACACGTTAACATGATATCGGTCCATAACCTAGATAGGCACCGGACCTATTATGGGTCCACCATGCCAAAGCGATGACTCCAACCAGTCAAAGCACGATCAAGGATCATCTTCTGCATCCTAGAAACCTCACCAGCACCACTTATACATCCGGTCAAAGATTCTCAATAAAAGCTCTATCGGTAAAACCTTAAACCCATGCCGGTATGGGCTTACTAGAGTGTATGATAGCATCCGATCACCAAGCCAATACCAACTAACCAAAACATGTTTCAAAAGAATGTAACACATAGAACCAAACATATTTTATTGATCCAAACATGACAAAAGTATCCAACAGATAATTCCTTCTGTCAGTAACACTAGATCTTATGTCAGTAACCAAAACATATCTGTCGGTAACCAACCATAACAGCTAGTGTTGACATCAATGACAAAACATCAATGCAACACATAACCAATCCTTCCATATTGTCAACAATCTCCCCCTTTGGTATTGATGGCAACACTAGATGTGAAAAACATCTAAGTACCAAGAAATTCCAAACAAGTCTCCCCCAATGGAAGACAACCAACAATCTCCCCCTTTGAGTAATATCTTTATAAAGCGATGAAAAACAACTCCTTAAGTTTTCTTTTTCACATCAATATCTCTCCCCCTTTGACATCAATGACAAAGATATGACATAAATATCAAAATTCTATGAATCTCAAAGCTGACTACTCCCCCTGAATAGTAGCACCACTATATCAATCCGGAGCAAAGGATAAAGTTGTTGATCCATACCAGAATGATGTACTGCACAAATAGCTAAGTCTCTGTCAGAGGGGTAGATACCCCTAACCTGTCTCTCAAATATTCAAATGATTCTTTAGACATTGGTTTAGTGAATATATCTGCAATCTGCTCTTTAGTGTTCACATAAACCAATTCGACTTCCTTTTCTTCTATCTTGTCCTTCAGAAAGTTATAATTTATTGATATGTGTTTAGTCTTAGAGTGAAATACCGGATTCATAGATATGTAAATAGCTACAGAGTTATCACACTAGATAACTACTGGTTCCCTACAATTTACCCTGATATCCTTCAACATTTGCTTCATCCATAGAACTTGTGTACAATTGGTTGTTGCTGCAACATATTCAGCTTCTGCAGTAGATAAAGAAATGCATTACTATTTTTTACTGATCCATGAAACTAGTTTCTTTCTAAGAAAGAAAGCTCCACCAGAAGTGCTCTTCCTGTCATCAGTATGTCCAACCCAATTTGAATCTGTATATGCACATAAAGTGAAGTTATCATCTCTAGAATACCACAAGCCATATTTTGTCGTTCCTTGCAAGTACCGGAATATCCTCTTTACTGCACATTCATGATTTTCTTTAGGATTACTTTGATATCTTGAAACAATACTCACTACATTCATAATATCTGGTCTAGTCTAAGTTAGATATAACAAGCCACCAATCATAGACTTATACTTTGTTGAATTTACCGGTGCAAATGTGTCTTTGATAGATAATTTCTCACTTGTCACCATAGGAGTACTTACCGGTTTTGAATTATCCATACCAAACTTCTTCAACAATTCCCTTAGATACTTAGTTTGATAGATAAAAATGTCTTTGTCAGTTTGTGTAATCTAAAAACCTACGAAAAATTTAATTTCACCAATCATGGACATTTCAAATTCATTCTTCATATTGTTAGAAAATTCCATGCACAATTTATCTTCTCCTCAAAAAATGATATCATCAACAAATACTTCAATAATCAAAATATCATCATCAGTGATCTTGTAATATAAATTACTGTAAGCACTGCCTTTAGTAAAACCAATCTTCAAAAGATATTTATCCAACCTTGCATACCAAGCTTTAGGAGCTTGTTTCAATCCATATAATGCTTTCCTTAACCTACAAACCATATTCTTATCATCTATTAGTGAAAAACCATCAGGCTACTCAATGTATACTTCTTCTTCAAGTTCACCATTCAAAAATGCACATTTAACATCCATTTGATAGACCTTATAGTTCTTATATTCCACATAGGCAAGGAATAGTCTAACAGCTTCAATTCTAGCTACAGGTGCAAATGTCTCACCATAATCAATTCCTTCCATTTGAGAATATCCTTTACAAACTATTCTAGCCTTGTTTCTTATAACTTGACCATCCTCGTCTAGTTTATTTCTAAAAACTCATTTAGTTCCAATAACATTTTTTATTTTTAGGTTGGGGAACTAAAGTCCAAGTCTCATTTTTCTCTATCTGATCTAATTCATCTTCCATAGCCTTTAACCAATGTTTATCTTTACAAGCTTCAATAATAGATGTCGATTCAACTTGAGAAATAAGACATACCTCTTCATTTGCCAGTCTTCTTCTTGTCATAACTCCCTTTTTCCTATCTCCAATTATTTGATCTTCAAAATGATTTAATCTTACACACCTTGGAGTCTTCTAAACTTCAGGTTCACTGATATGATCATTAGTCACAGTTGAATTTTCTGACTATGTCGGTGTAACTGTCTCAGTGTCTTATACCGGTTGAGGCATTGTCTATTCAGTTATGATCATTTCCACTGTCAGTTCCCTGCCATATGATATAGATTGATTTCTATACTGCTCGTCCACTTTCACATTTGCGCTCTCCATAATTTTATGTAATCTTTTGTTATAACATCTATATGCTTTGCTTTGATTAGAATATTCAAGAAATATTCCTTCATCACATCTAGGATCAAACTTCCCAATTGAATCATCCCTTTTGATATAACATTTACTTATAAAAATTTTGAAATATTTAATAGTAGGTGTATGTCCAAACCATAATTCATAAGGAGTCTTACCGGTTTCACCTTTGATATGAACTCTGTTGAATGTGTAGACTGTTGTACTCACTGCTTCTCTCCAATAGATGTGAGGCAATTTGGCTTCCATCATCATGGTCCTTGATGCATCCAAAATGGTTATATTCTTCCTTTCCACTACTCCATTTTGCTGAGGAGTCCTAGATGCAGATAATTGTCTCCTAATTCCATTTGTCTCACAATAACTGTTAAATTAATGAGAAGTGAGCTCATTGCCTTGTTATGATCTTAGACATTTGATTTTCAGTCCAGTTTCAGTTTCTACCTTTGCTTTAAAGATCTTGAATTTCTTAAAAGCTTCAGACTTCTCCCTAACAAAAGTCACCCACATCATTCTAGAATAATCATCAATTATTAGCACGAAGTACCTATCACCTTGAAAGATTCTTGTCCTTGTTGGACCACATAAGTCAGTATGAATTAAATCAAGAACATCATTAGATTTATCATGTATGCTCTTAAAAGAAGTTCTAACTGCCTTGGTTGAACAGATCTTGACAATGAAATCAAAATTAACATGACACAACCTCTTATGTCATAGCCAACTCTCATCAATATGAGCAATCAAACATGTCTTATAACCAATGTTCAGGTGAAAGATATTACCTCCAGTCTGAGGACCGGTAGTAATCTCCAAACCAGTCTTGTTAATAATTTTGCATTTTCTATCTTTTAATTGAAGTTGGAATCCCTTGTCTACCAATTGACCAACACTCAAAAGATTATGCTTTAAACCTTCTACATAATAGACATTATCAGTATTATGCTTGCCATCCAGAGAAATAGTACCTCTACCTTTTATCATATATTCTTTTTCATCTTCAAATCTTACTTGGCTGCCATTGTATTCATGCAGGAATAGAAATTTTCTTCTATCTCCAGTCATATGATGTGAGAATCCACTATCAATTACCCATTCATCCTTGTCTTCAACTTTTGTTGCCAGGTCCTTTTCTTCATTTTTGATAGCCGGTGTCGGTTCATCTTCCTTTAAGGCATAGAACACCCATTCCTTTCCATTATCGGATCCACTAGCAGAGTCTTTTGTCGGTTCATCCTCAGAGTCATCAATTACTCCTTCCTCATCTACTATGTAGCATTTTTTATTTCTCTTGAATCTATATCTGTTCTAATTAGGCTTGAATGATTTCTTAACTTTTTCTTCAAATCTTGCATTCCTTTCAGGACATCTAGATGCAAAATGACCAATCTTATTACATGCAAAACATTTGAAAGGTGTTTTTCCTTCATACTTACTTCTTGTCAGACCTTTAGGTACTCTTCTAACAAATAAGGCTTCAAGTTGCTCAGATTCATCATTCTCTTTCCTCATATCTTCTAGTTCTTTTGCATATAGGGCTTTCCAATCATTATTGCCGATAGATGATGATGATGCATGAAAAGCAGGTTCAGATTTTGCAACTCCAGTAGGTCCAAATTCTTCAAGCTCAAAAGTAGATAATTTCCCAATCAGAATGTCTCTGTTAACTGAAGTGTTTGCCATTATTCTCAATTCATTAATTGTAGTTGCCTTCATCTTGTAAGCCGGTGGTAGGGCTCTCAAGACTTTGGAAACTATTTCATCTTCACTCAGTGATCCTCCACAGCATTGAATTCCCTTGACAATCTCATTCACTCTTTCCATAAATGTATCAATTCTTTCATTGTCATCAATCTTCAAGTTCTCATATATCACTCGATAACCATCAACTTTAGTAAGTTTGACAGTAGGGTCACCTTCATTCAGATTTTGCAATTTGTCCCACATAACCTTTGCATATGATTTATCAATCAATCCCATGATCTGTTGATCAGTAAGTGCACACAGAAGGGATTCTCTAGCTCTGCAATCATTCTCAATATTTTTATCCAAGTCTGCAGAAGCGGGATTGCCAAATGTTGGATCATAAGGCATGTAACCTTTCTCAATGATCTCCCAAATATCCTTTCCAAGACATCTAAGATGAGTCTCCATTTGGATTTTCCATATCCCATAATTTGTTCCATCAAGATTAGGGATCTCTCTTCTGAAAATAGTTGTAGGTGGATTAGTTGCCATAAGATCTACCTCAAGCAGTTAAGATTCTACAAAAGAGGACCAAAGCTCTGATACCAATTGTTAGGATAACTGGTCGACAACTGAGAGGGGGGCTGAATCAGTTGTCAACAGATTATATCAATTAATCCTCTTTACAACCTTAAACCGAAGCACATAAACATTAAATACTAGAATAGCAGAAACAAATACCAGTAAACAATACAACTTAACAATGAAATAGATAATCAACACAATGCAACCATACCACATAACACCATGATTTGTACGTGGAAAACCCAGTAAAGGGAAAAACCACGGTGGGAAGCCTACCTACAGTCAGATGATACTTCTACAGAAAGTATGTGATACAATGAGGGGCCTACACATGAAGGAAGGCACACTGCCTAGAGCGCACTTCTCATTACAAAAGAGTCTCACTGACTACAAAGAGGTTAAAACCACCTCAAGATAATGGACAACAATCCAGTAGAATGAACTTCCAGAGATAGCATCTACCATGCTTGATTACAGTCTCGGTTAAGCTCAATACCGAAGGCCTTTGACCTCTTACATAAACCCAATTCAATCTTCAATGATCGACCTAATCCTTTGCCTGAATGATATTACAATATTCGCACATTACATTCCTTTTTCTTATCCACACCACTACCATAATCTGCAATGAGATCTTACATTGATTTATACAAAACCTAAGGCCTAAACCAATTAGGCCGGCCACCTAAAAGATATTACAATAAGATCATTACATACATCCATATTACAATGATATGCCATGTCGACTTTAGATCAAAACAACATTAACCAATCCATAAATCATCCCCGTAACGTGTAGAGAACATGTTAACATGATACTAGTCCATAACCTAGATAGGCATCGGACCTATTTTGGGTCTATCATGCCAAAGCGATGACTCCAACCAGTTGAAGCATGATCAAGGATCATCTTCTACATCCTAGAAACCGCACCAGCACCACTTATGCATCCTATCAAAGATTCTCAATAAAAACTTTGCTGGTAAAACCTTAAACCCATGTCGGTATGGACTTACTAGAGAGTATGATAGCATCTGATCACCAAGTCAATACCAACTGACCAAAACATGTTTCAGAATCATGTAGCACATAGAACCAAACAAATTCTATTGATCCAAACATGTCGACAGTGTCCAACAGATAGTTCCTTCTGTTTGTAACACTAGATCTTCTGTCGATAACCAAAACATGTATGTTGATAACCAACCTTAACAACTAGTGTCAATAACCAACCATAATTACTAGTGTTGACATCAATGACAAAACATCAATGCAACACATAATTAATCCTTCCATATTGTCAACGGGTAATAGCATAGCATCATCAACAACATCATCATATCTAATGAAAATATAAATTAAGGGTTAGCACATAACAAAACATCACCATAAATAAATATAAACCACATCATATGATAATGGGTAAACATAAATAACCAAACATAAGCCTCGCTATCATCATAGTTCTAAGAATCACAATCCAAAATAACACATGATGTATCAGACATCACCATAAAGTATCCCAACATAAGAGTCTAAACAAGTCCAAAAGTATTAATCAAATGTACCAAATAGAATGTATCATGGAAAGGCACTACACGATGTGTCATATCGACGTATGTTTCCCCTAGTACATGTGTGACGTGTAATCCACACAATGGTGCATAAACACCTGCAAGGGCTAGGAGACCTCTTAATTGAGTGAAACACCGCATGTGTGGCCTTACTAAGAACCCATTGTTTTAGCAGCCCAAAACCTTCTATCTATTGGCGTGGGAGGTCCAACCTTTGAAGTCATCCTACGTTCTCATAGCTCAAAATAGAGATAGAAAATTCCTTTGGATCTTTAGGTCTTTGGGAATTTTGGAGTTTGGTATGCTCGAGAAGTGAGTGTTATGGTGGGGGAGCCAGTGCTACAAAAGTCCTAAGATGTCCACTCTGAATAAGTGCAGCTTGGATTTATCTGCAGTGGGAACCCAAATGGTATTGTCCTAGCCAACCATATGAATCGTGCTTGTTTATTTATGTTAACTCAGCCATACTATCTTTTGAGTGTTTATAGTTTTACATTTCATTGAAACATAGGGAAATAGAGATCAAAACAGAAAAACTAAAACTACTCAAACACCGAAAACAAAACAAAAAACTCAGAATTTTGTATTAGTCTAGTTAGGGTTTCACATTCATCCACATAGTGTCTTGCAGTCATCCTGTTAGAATTTTGCATAGCGTTTGTCAGTATTTTACATTCGTCAATTTGTATTTCACATTTGTCTAGAACAATACTCAGGCCTTAGTCAGAAAAAACCTCAAGTTCACTATGAAAATTTATAGTGTCCCATACTTATACGATACAAAATTTTGTCCAAAATCTTTAGGTACATATAGGTTGAATGCCCTTAATTGTTTGCATGTACCCATAGGTTGCATGCCCTTAGTTGTCCTTAGGTTCACATAGATTGCACAACTTCAATTGTTCTTAGAATTCTTAGGGTTCCTTAGGTTGCATAGCTTTTATTGTCAAGTTTAAACATTTGTTCAAGGAGCTCTTGAGAATATAAAGCCCTATTGTCATCAATCAATCATCTACCAATCATTGTGCCCTTTCTCATCAGTCTAGTATAGGGTACTCTTAAGCATTATCCCAATTAGGTCAAAACAACCCTCAATACTCTTTGCACAATGTTGCAGACTTATCTAAAGTCTTCATATCATCTTAGAAGTCATCCACAATCCATTTAGAAGAGTCTTACAATAGATGGTGTTACCGGTTGATAGTTTCTTCCCATTTTTACAACCTAATTTAGGACCTAACAACGATTAGGAAGATATCATCTCTGGTTTTAACAACCTTTCTTGGAAATTGAAAAAGAGTGCACCCCAGTACATAGGAGTTACTTTTGTTTTGGAGGAAGAGATGAAAATCCATCGAATTGAGGCCAAGATGAGAGAGAAATCATCCAGCAAAGACTCAAGAGACTTAGGCTACAACAACAACAACACCCTCATCCAAACCCTCAGTAAAGTGTCTAGAACTTAGATTCCATATTCAATCAGTCCCCAACCTTAAGTCTTTGCATTTAGATCTTTAGTGTGTCACAACCCGTTGAAGGTCCCATAGTGTGTCCCTAAGTCGTCATAATTATCCTTATGCCCATTACTCAATCATAGACAACTAAGAGTCAAATGGATCCAAACAATGACCCTACATTTAATCCAATGAGAACAATGAACTTATCTTCTTATTCGCGAGGACAATCGCGAAGAGGGGCAACTTTACCCCCTTTACCAACAAACCAGGACATTTTACCTTCAGTAACTGAACTTCAACACAATTTAACAATAGAAGAGCTTGAGGCAGCCCAATAAGATCCATATGTCCTTGCAATCCTCAATGCTCTCATTAACCATGACAAAGATAGATGTCTTTTGTTACTATTGCAAAATGGGGCTAAACTACCGCCTAACTTTGACGTTACAACGATCTTACCCCCTAGATTTATTTTAAATCAAAACACAAATTAGGCATCATGTTCATCTCAGACACACGTGTCCTCTAGCTCTACTTAGGGTATAAATCAATACACACAGGTAGCATCGACCCAAGCCAGCATGGATTCCACCAATAGTTCAGCCTCTAGTACAACATTGTCAGGTCCTAACATTACATCACAAATATATACCAGTGTCACATCCCAAACAACTATGAATATCTCAAATACATCAGCCCAAAGTCTGACTAGCACCTCTTAAATTTTGGCCCCAACATGTACTTTACAACCAACGGTGTCAGTATTTGTAGGATCAACTTATAGTGGTCATCATTTAAATCAAGGACCTACCAACCCATTCACTTCGACACAACCTAATGTCAACACACAATTTTCATGCTTTTCAGCACTAAGTGGAACCAATAGTGCACAGCATCATAACCATTCAATGTTTCAACAACCCCTAGTATACACGAACACAAATCCTTTTGCGGCAAATACCTATTTGTCGAATGTGTCATTGACCCAAACAAACATTCTTGCTCAACAAGTTCATATTTTGCAAAAATAAATGACTTTAATCTTCAAAGTGGGAATGAGAAAAAGAGTTATACTATGGGAGATCTCTGACCATATCCATTTGATCAAACACTGTAAATTCCACCATTCCCTCCACATTTTGAAACACCAAAATTTAAAAAATATAGGGGGAAAGGTGACTCGAGAGATCACATCAAAGGATTCTTTACAACCTACATAGAAGTGGCAAATGAGGATGCATATTTGATGCACTTATTTCCTAAGAGTCTTGGACGTCAGGCTTTGGAATGGTTTTCACACTTACCCCCGACGATAACTTCCTAGGGAGAATTGGCAAAGCTCTTCATTACAATTTTTTATGCATAACATAAATAATCATGTTATATTGATGGTCTTATGTGTTCTAAAATAAAATGAAGGTGAGTCCTTTGCCTCTTTTCTACAATGTTGGTGCTCTCTTGCTCGAAGATGTCCTTCTCACATTCCAGAGAAAGAGCAAGTAGACATATTTATAGAGAACCTAATCCCTCAAATCAAGTATCCATTACAAATGCAATATCTAAATTTCTTCCATCAAGTTACTAAAAAAGAGTTTGAAATGTGAAAAGGGTCTCGTCGAGCAAGGAATCTTGAAGATTAACAAAGAGGGTAACACTAGAAATGACAATTCTAAATATTGGTCAAAGAACAAGAATGTGACAAATGATGGAGTTGTTGACACATGGGTGGTGAATAGAGCTCAACCAGTGGTTTCTTTACAAGGACTTTCCAATCCTTTCATTAAGAATAAGAATCCACCTTAAGAAAAAAATCCAATTTCAACAAATGCAATACAATCTACCAATCCTTGACCTTCAATAAATAATGTGTCACAACGGAATTACATGCCACTTGGGGAAACTATAGAATCAACACTCAAGAAGTTGGTCCAAAACAATTTGATAACAATACTTGAAGCAAAACCTTATGAACCAGGTCCATTCAAACCAACTTGGTGGAACGATAATGACTTATGTGACTACCATCGAACAAGAGGTCGTAAAGATCCAATTGTTATAAACCCAAGAACCTAATCCAAGACCTTATCGATCAAGGAGACATAACTGTGGACAATACCAAAGGGTCATCTAATATAGATCACATCATTTTCAATGCCCCATTTGTTAAATATGATAAAGGGAAAGCTTCAAGTCCAATCTTGCAAGATAATAAGGCGAATTATACAAGAGTCTCTTATGATTACACTATCAATACTCTTAGTCAAGCAGATGAAATAATTGTGATTATCATTGTCAAGCCAAAGAATACTAAACGTGCAATAGGCACTTGTCATTCCAAGGTCACGCTTCAAGGAGTCCCTTCAAATCCTACTCAACCGACAAGGAACTATAACATAATTGAGAAAATGAATAAAATCCCCGCATAGATATCCATCTTTGAGTTGTTTCAAATCAAAGCAACTCATAGGGTTATCCTAGACAAATCCCTTTGTGAGTTTGTTGTTTCAAGAGACATTGATGAGAACACCTTTTAGGCTATGGTTGGAAACTTGGCTCTAGCTCCTCGTGTTGCTTTCATAGAATAAGATATTATCACGGATAGACTGACACATAATGATCCATTACATCTAGAGGTCTTTGGTCACAAGAAAAGAATTAAGAGAGTGTTGATAGATGGTGGAGCCGGTCTGAACATATATACCTTGAACTTGATCAAAGCTCTAGGGTATTTAGAAAATCACATTGTCCCACTAAGAAGATTAAAGCTTATGATGATGAAGAGCACCCATCAAAAGCTGTGGTCACTTAATCGGTACAAGTTGGACTTGTTACTAAAGAAACTACATTTCGAGTCTTGGATAGAGAATTGGGATATAATATGCTATTGGGTTGACTATGGATACATGTGATGCAAGCAGTGGCATCTACATTTCATTAGTGCATCAAGTTCTCATACAACAACATTGAAATTACAATACCAAGATTTTCTAATCCATTTCAACATTGCAACAATTTAAAGACAAGTTTGGAAAATCAGGTCTTGATAAACCAAGCAACTCCACTTGTATCACAACTTAAATCTTTGACAATAATAGACACATCAACAACTTCTACATCTAATGCACAATTAAAAATATAGGATAAAGGATGTAGATAGTATTCCTATTTAGAGGGACTTCACATTGGCCAATTACCTCCATCCTCGAAATCCTTCGGAAGACCATCACTGAATCCTATTGATCGACATAAAGGCAAAGAAGCGGTTTAGTATCAGGAGAATTGGATGAGGAAACTCTAGAGGAGGAAGTATGCAAATGGTTATATAAGGATGAAGAAGAACAAAATCAATCAACTCAACTCCCTTTGAACTAGTATGGGAAAGGCTATCAAATGTTACAAAGGCATGGATATGACGATACCATGGGCTCAGGAGCACAACATCAAGGAGTTGTAAAACCAATATTCCCATCATAGAATCCAAAAAATTAGGGTTCGGGATATACTAGGGTAGAGAAAAGGCCCGTGAGTCAAAATAATGAAACAACAACATCTAATTCGCCTTCAGTCACACAACCTCCTCCTAGACAAGTTATTGATAATATAGAATAAGAGCAAGGTACTAACAAGGTTACACATATTCAAATACCACTTAGTGAGTGGAGCTACCAAAGCACTATAAGAGACCCAAAAATGACACATCAGGAAGAAGTGGCATTGGTTGTTTATGTGATTCCTATCGAGCTAGTTGAATCAGGCGGCTTAAGTCTGGACTTGGAAAAAGAGTTTCATGCAAGACATCATAATTTTTTCATTACTCAAATA
The DNA here is from genome assembly GCF_030272615.1 of Cryptomeria japonica. Classification (NCBI taxonomy): domain Eukaryota; kingdom Viridiplantae; phylum Streptophyta; class Pinopsida; order Cupressales; family Cupressaceae; genus Cryptomeria; species Cryptomeria japonica. The sequence continues at coordinate 758,684,082 of NC_081414.1, read as the reverse complement.
GAACTAGGATCAATCAGTCATAACCTCATGAATCTAGCCAAAGTAACTAGGAGACCTTTGTCATCACCTATTGGAGAACCAAATGAAGAAGTATTTGATGCAGAGACATACATATAGGAGGACATTCCCTATGAGGACAAAGATATTGACCCAAATTCATTGACAAACAATAGTGATACTTGCATATAAGCTATAATGATAGCCTCCTATGCTGATAAAAGTAGAAATCTTTCTCTTGTGTTTCCCAATCTTATAGATTAGGGGCAACAGGAAAGACCACACCTAGATTGGTTTCAAAATGATGAAGTAATTTTAGAATTTCTTGGTGCACATGAAGGTTTACCATATGGATATCATTAGACAATATTTTCTATTGATTTAGATTGAACAACATACTTTGGGGAAGCAAGTTCATTCGCTAGTCAGGAAAACCCCAAAGAAACCAAATATAAGTGTGGAGATAGACTAGATGACTTGCCAATTGACCAGAAAATATTGTCACTATTAGTCAAAAAATCAAAAGAAGTCAACATTGGTGATGGTGAGATTGTGCGTAAAATTCACTTGGTAGAATCCTTGAAACCAAAAGAGAAAGAGAGATTCATCCAGTTTTTCAAGAAAAGGCCCATTAACTTTTCCTAGTCATATGCTGACATGCCAAGATTAGACATCGATCTTGTTCTGCATCATTTGCCATTACTTCCAAGAGAAAAACCCTCTAAGAAAAAGCTTAGAAAAAAATGCATCCACAAATTGCCTTGCTAGTCAAAGTTGAATTGCAGGATGTTGTTTTCAAAGCAATAATTAATTATGTAGAATGGATCTCCAATCTAGTACCAGTAACAAAACCCACCAGAGGAATCAAAACTTGAACAGGTTTTAGAGATCTGGACAAAGACTGTCTAAAACATGATTTTCCCCTCCCAAATATAGATATAATAGTAGATCTCACGGCTAGACATGAGATGTTGTCATTAATGGATGGCTTCTCTTAATACAATCATATCAAAATTGCACCAGAAGATCAACATAAGACTACATTCACCTATCCATGGGGGACATATTGTTGGAATGTGATGTCGTTTGGGTTGAAGAATGTGGGGGAAACATATCAAAGAGCTATGACTACACTTTTTCATAACATGATCCAAGATATCATGGAAGATTATGTGGACAAATTGCTAGCTAAGTCCAAAACCTAAGAAGGCCACCTTAAATTCCTAGCTAAAATCTTTGATAGGCATGAAAAATACAAGATCAACTTGAATCCTAAAAAGTGTGTGTTTGGAGTCACAACTGGAAATCTCTTAAGGTTCATAATGTCAAACAAAGGTATTGAAGTCAATCTAGCTGCAGTGAAAGCTATTATGGAAATGTCACCACCATCCAATTTGAAACAATTGCGAATTCAACAAGGAAATTTACAGTCAATCAGGAGATTTATAGCACAACTAGCAGACAAGTGCTAGACGTTTCAACATCTTCTCAAAAAAGGAGTGGCCTTTAAATGGATAGAAATGTGTCAAGAAGATTTTCAAGCTTTAAAAGATTATCTACTATCACCACCAGTTTTAGTGTTGCCAACACCAGGAAAGACCTTATTTCTATATATCTCTGCAACTAATTCATCCCTAGGAGCATTTTTGGTGCAATGTGATGACCAAGGCAGAGAATGAGCAATCTACTATATCAGTAGGACACTAGTGGGATATGAGCTAAATTACAACCCTATTGAAAGAGCATGTTTATTAGTAGTCTTCGCATCCAAAAAGCTTAGAAACTATATGCTTAGTCACAAAGTACAACTCATCACTAACATTGGCTTGCTCAAGTACCTTTTAAGAAGAGGAACATTGACAAGAAAATTGGCTAAATGGGTCATGATTCTTTTTTAATTTGACATTGAGTACGTGGATCAAAAATCTATTAAGGGTCAAATTATAGAAGATCAACTAGCAGAAGACCTAATTTAAGATGATCACCCCTTGTTGACTGGTTTTATTGATGAATCTATGTTCTCACTAACAACCTCTACAAAATGGAAGTTGTACTTTGAAGGATCATGCACTAATCAAGAAGCTAGAGTTCGTATACTTTTTGTCACACCTCAAGGTAATTTTATCCCAAAGTCATACAGAATCAGTTTTCCCTGTACGAACAATCTGGTTGAATATGAGACTCTTCTTATAGGACTTTGCATGGCAATATAATGAAAAATCACAGATTTGCATGTATATGGAGATTCATAGCTTATAATTAACTAGGTTAGTGATGATTATATCACTAAAGATGACAAGTTGATGCCATATAAGAGGATGGTCGACAATTTCAAGAAATATTTCAATAGCATTATTTTTAAACAAATCCCTCGAGTCCACAACAAAGAAGAAGATGCCATGATAATTGTAGGATCTATCCTTGGCATTCCAAGCAATGTAACGTGATTTGAATTTCTAGTAGAGTATCTCATGGTGCTAGCATATGAGATCCCATAGTCTGAATATGTGTGCATGATAGTTGGTCTAAACTCACCATTGTACAATGGCATATACAACTACCTACATGATCAATACATGCCTCCATACCTCTCCCATAATCAGTGCAACATATTCATATGACAAGCATCCAAGCATGTAATCATTGTAGACACCTTGTATCAAAAAGGTTTAGATGGAACACTACTTCGATGCCTCAATCTTGAAGAGGCACAATTGGCTTTGAAAGAGGTACATTATAGAATATATGGTGCCCATTCTAGTAGACTGGCCCTAGCTAAGAAATTATTGTGCATGAGATATTATTGGCCGACTATAGAAAAGGATGCATATAAGTATGTGCAAAAGTGCAGACAATGTCAGATACACAATAATCTAATAGATGCACTTGCTTAGGATCTTTGACCAATCACATCACCATGGTCCTTTTCACATTTGAGACTTGACCTTGTAGGGAAAATAAACCCTACATCCTCTAATGAGAATAAATTTATTCTAACAACCACTAAATATTTCACAAACAAGGTAGAAGCAATTCCACTCACATACATAACCGACATGCAAATATAAAAATTTCTTAATGACATCATTTGTCGGTATGGAATTTCAATGTGCATAGTAACAGATAATGGACGCCCTTTCAAGAATCAAGAAGTACGTGAGATTTGTGATCGATTCCATATTCAACATTGCTTTGCTACTCCTTACTACCCACAGAGAAATGGTTAGGCAGAAGCAACTAACAAGACAATCTTGAAAATCCTTAGCAAAGTTGTTAAAGAAAGTGGACATGATTGGCATTTACAGTTGAATCTCGCTCTTTAAGCTTATAGAATAGGTGTATGTACAACTAGAGGTGCTACCCCATATTCTTTGGTCTTTGGCTCAGAAGAAATTTTTCCTATTGAAGTAGAGTTACCATCACTATGGGTATCCCTGAGAAACATTATTTTTAATGAGGATTATAGAGTGGCAAGGTTGCAAGAACTAGAAATGTTGGATGAAAGGAGACAAAATGTGTTAAATTATCAACAAATATATCAAAACAAGTTGAGAAGAAGTTACAACAAGAGAGTCAGAGAAAGATTCTTTCAGGTGGAAGATCTCAACCTAAAAGAGAATCATAAAAATCTAGTAGAGCGAGAGCAACCTGGCAAGTTTGAACCTAATTGGTTGGGTCCCTATGTAATTACAAAAGTCCTCGATAATGGTGCATACAATTTAACAACAATAGAGAGTGATCCACTCTCTGAACCTATCAACAACATGCATTTAAATAAATATTACGCTTGATAGATGTTTAGGTTTTCTTTTTCTTTTCCATTTTAATTTGTTTTTATTTTGCATTTCAATTTATTTCTCCTGCATTTTAGTTTTTTTTTCCTTTGCATTTCATTTTGTTTTTCATGTATTTTAGTGTTTTTTCTTTTACATTTCATTTTATTTTTCCTGTATTTTAGTTGTTTTTTTTGACATTTTAGTTTGCTTTTTCTTGTATTTCAATTTCCTTTTTTTGCATTATATTATGCTTTAATCCATTTCATTTTACTTGCATTATATTCTCATATAGTTTCTCAGGTACTTTTCATTTGAATAGAAGGGTGCTTGTGTAGGTTTGTCACATATCTGCATTTACACGATCCTAGGTTCACCTCTTTTCTTAGGTATTCATTCACAAAGTTCCTAAAATACAAGGTTGTTTATCTTTGGCATCACCTTGTGGTTAGGGTTTGTCTTTTTTTGAGTAGAGGGTTCACTATTGTCTCTTGTTACAATAACCTTTCGGTTGCTATATCTTTCACACATTAATCAATCACTCAACATCATTTTAGATACCTGGTTGATGATGTGGCTAGTGAAAAATCTAAAATCCTACTTCAACATCGTTGTAATTCTCAAACCCATGTGAGCTTCATTGCTTATGATCGAATGCAAAAAAAAAAAAGTTCATAAAAGTTATATCAAAAGATGAAAAGAATGAGCAAGAAAAAGAAAATATTATGAAAAGAAGAACAAAAAATGAGCTAACATGCAATGTCAAAAGCTTGGCTTTGGGAACATGCAAGTTACTCCATCGGGGTTATGTATGCCTAACTGTCAATGGAGCAATATTTGTAAGATTACAGTGATAACCTTGTCAGGGCTATAGATGTCTACTAGCAACGAAGCTCTATCCAGGATGCTTTTAGAGTTAGGATAAATCATGTAGCTAGTCACGTAGGATTCTAAGGGTCGATAATGGTCTTAGAGTCAAAATAAACTCAATTGAACACGCATAGGTAATCAAAGATAAAAGTTTCGGAGTTGATAGCGAATCTTTCTCCTTCTCTGAATGCACATCTTAGCCATTTGGCGCGTTGAGCTGAGTTCTCTAAAGATTTTGAAAACTAAGTAAATCCTTATCTCTAAAATGTTCTACAACTGAGAATCTTGTTAGTGTACATGGTACTATGAGAAACCCGCATAATCATTTTTCTTTAGGTAGGAAATTTTGCATAGTTAGTATATTCATGCTAGGATGCATAATTAGTGATCATTAAGCTCAATATCTAGTTTGTACATAGAGCAATGCATAAGTCATTACTTACATCATGAATATTGATAAATTGGGGGCATCCCCTAACAAAAAAATTTTTAAAAAGTGCATTTTAGTTGCATTTTCATTTTTTTTAAATTAAAAAATAAAAATAAAAATCCAAAAAACATCAAAAAATTTAAAAAATAAAAAATAAAAATCATAAAATGTCCTAAAAAATACAAAAATAAAATCATAAAAAGTTCTGAAAAAAATCATAAAATGTCTTGAAAAAAGCCCTAAAAATTGAAAAAAAATAAAAAACAAAATCTTGCAATAATTTATCTTACGGAGATCAAACACTTGAGCAAATATCCAGTAAACACTTCACACGAAGTTTAATAAATACAGGGTATTCGATCTCTAAAACTAGACATTCTTATCAACCATCACATCAAGCAATCAAAACGAAGACACAAGATCAATATGGTTGTTGGATTTTGTCCTAGTTAGTCTTATCTTAAAAATCAAATGGTGTCAGTTTGTATTCCTATGCTACTCAAGGATGTTCATAAGTGACTAGAGGAGCCAAGATGGTTCATGTTTTTTTCCTTTGTTTGTTGTTTGTGGTGTGAACCGATGAAGTTTTGGGCCAATGTTAGTTAGGGTGTCTATGTTGGTATGTTCATTCAACAAGTATCCTATGCAAAAATAAAGTCAAGGATAGTTATGCTTGTGACTATCACACATACCTTGACCCTTAGTGATACACCTATAATGGAGGGGTTCACTCCTTATCTGCAATATGTTTATTTTCTGCAATGGGATATCATTTGCACCTTAATTTTTCATACCTGATGTACAAAGCTCCATTGATACATAATATCACTCAATGATGAAAATGTTGCATATAAATAGACACATAAGAATTCATTGTGGTATATCTCTTCATCATCTTATCACTTTTTCTTAATCATTTCTTTCTATCTACTATTTTACTAACATTTCTTCTGAAAATCATATGGTCAAGAAATAAAGATGTATTCTGACACACAAAAACAACAATCAATCATGCATTCATTATTAGGACATAAGTACATTTGCAATCATCATTAATCTTGCATTTCCTTATACCTATATATAATGATAATCATTAGGTACATTTTGCATTATAAAGTCACTAATTACATATTTGCATTCATCATTAGGATTAAACATCACTAATCATGTAATTGCTTTCTATGTGAAGGAAATTTTGCACGAATATAAAAGATCAAAAGTTAAACTAAGCAATCTAAACTAGTACAAAATCACTCAAAACACCTCAAGATTGAGAACGATGCTAAAGAGGAAATTAGAAACATTAAATAACATCAATAAAAAGCAAACCAATGTCCTCTTGATTTGATTGTTCTCTGGTCAGATGTGTGCTCAATGACGTAGCACGTGCTCAATTGTGCTCCATGATGCAAGATTGGGCTAATTGGATTCAAGATATGAGCATAATATGATGGTATATGAGGATGAGATGATGGGATATGAGGACGAAATTCTACATTATGACAATATGGATATGCTAAGAGTGGATGAAGTGTTGCATTATAATGGTGTGATTGTATGGAAAGTGGATGACTTGCTTGAAAAAAAGGGGGGTTAAATAGGAAAGGAAGGGCGATGAAGGTCCTTGAAAATGCAACACTTGTCTCTCCTCAAGGAGGACAAGTGGCAATCCTAAGAATGCCATGTGGAAGAAGATTCCAAACAAGTGGCTCAACAAGCAAGGTCATGTGTCCTTTAGAGGGACAAATGTCGAGAAGGGGCTTGACATGTGTCCTCAAGGATACATGTCCATTTTGGGAGGAAGCCACCCAAAATAGGTTCAAATTTCCTAATATTAAGGAAATTAGTTAATCATGAGTTTGCACACATGTGAAGGGAGGTTAGGATGGGATAGGATGGGATAAGGTTGGTTAGGGGGATAGGGTTGGTTAGAACCAAAAAGTTAGATTCTAGAGGTTGGGTTAGAAGGGTAGTTTAGGTTAGGAGATGTGATTCAAATGGGATATTTGAATTAATTAAATTCAAATAAAGGGGATGGAAATGGGGAATTAATTAATTTGATTAATTAATTCAAGGATTATAAGAAAAGGGAAATTAATTAATTAAGATATTTAATCAATTAATTGAGGATGGCCTTAATAATTAAATTAATTTGACCAAAGGGATGCTTGTTTTTAATTGCATAATATGAATTATTTAACTAATACAAGTGACTTAGGAGATTTGATCTAGTTGAATTAATTAGTCAAATTTAAGTGTCTACATTTTGCCCGTCTTCATGGTGGCACTAGAATAGCGTCAGTGTGGAGATAATAAGGCACTTGTGACTCGAAGAAAAGGGAGCGAGGCAAAAAAAAAGTCCCTAGGGGGATAAAGGAATGGCCAGGGATACCCCCTCGAGAGGGTGCATGTGGGAAAAGGGGTTGGGCGACATCTTGAAAGAGACAATGCCCCAGCAGACAGGATGGAAGACAAGAAGTAGCTAGAAAAAGGTGAAAATGCAAATGCAGTGGAGATGTAGATGGGAACATCATAGAGCATGAGCACCTGCAAAATGAGAAGTCATGTACTAAGCAATTATTTTGATTTAGCAGTGTATGTGATTCACCTAGATATGAAGAACTAGGGTGGAATTTCACAGCCAATGCATGAAATGACACATATAAATAGATACACGAGCTAATCTAGCACCACACAGAGTTATAGAGACCCTGCAGGAAACAGTGTGGGATAAACCACAAGCAGAAGACATGTTACAGTGTAACATGAGATAGCTACGACCTCATGAAGCTACAACAAGGAATACATCCAAAAGACACACCAAGCAAAAACCAAAAGTAACAAGATAACATCCTGAGCCATGCTATTCCTAGTGCACCATGATATAGAAAATCGTGATGATCAAGAGGAAATGGGACCCGAGGAGCTTAAAAAGATAAAAAAAGATTCAAAAGAATCAAAGAAAACACAAGTGTCTCGGATATCTTTTTCCAAAGGATGATTGATTGGATGAAGAGTTGATGATGTCTGACTTGAGGAAGGATACATCCTGCACAGACTGATGATGGGTGTTGTTGATGTGAGAACAATATATCTCAAAAGAACAATATATTGTCGGACCAACAACATTCTCGTTGGTGCAAAGTTTTTGGATGTCGTCGCAATTCCGATGCCAACTAAATAAACATCCGACAAGGATGTTGTATGTCTGACGGTACTTCCTTGTTGGATGATCGTCGATGCATATTACTGGACCAATGACCAAACCATCGAACCAATAGCATTCTCATTGGTGCAAAGTTTTAGGCTTTCGTTGAAATTCCAACGAGGATGCTATATGTCCAACGATATTTTTGACCAGAAGAGTGATCATGGCTATCGTCGGCAGAGTTCACAGTGTCGTTGTAATTCTGACATTCAAAGGCATCGTCGAAAAGTCCAACGATGAGTTTTTGACGACTTCATTTGTCGGTAGTCTGATGAAAAGTAGTCACAATTCTAATGATTGGTCATCGGAAATTATCCCCGAATGTACTAGTGTGGGATGACAAAAGGTATTTGTAAAGGGGAAAATTAGGTGACTTGGCAATTTTCAACAATGAAGGAGAAATCACCAAATCACATATTTTCACTTAGGATGATGATGGGAGATCCTTTACATTCAAAAGAGAGGGTAAATCCACTAGATTTAGTCACTAATCAGATTAGGACTAAATACTAAGTAGATTGATCATAATGGAATGTGCTTGACCCTCTTTTGTAAGTTGACTAGTGAATTGAGACTAAGTGTTAGAAATGAAGACAAATATGAGAAAATAGTGAGCTACAGATTTGGGATTTTGTCATGCACTTGGAACTGAGAAGTTTGAGATGATTCGGAGCTGCTCTCCAAAATCTAGCAAAAGTAGCAGGGACCATGTGTCCGGACCAGGACGCCCACCCTCTTGGTCCTTTGAACTTTCTGTGCATCGAAAAGGGTTTTAATATCTCTGCAAATAAAGCTTAATTTCAGAGATATAGTTGTGCACTTGTTTTTTGCATATAGAAAGAAATGGAAATGTGTTGGGAATAGGGGTTTGCATTTAGGTCAAACCCCGGTTTTGAAATTAACTAAGCGGTTGAGATAATGCAATTGAAAGGACCGAAAGTAGAAATCCTCCTCTTCGAGGGCATGTTGAATTGACTGAAAATGAAATGCTCATACCTCCTTATGAAATTTTGTTTGCCTCCACATGGAATTAGGACTTCATGAATTAGAATGATGATCTCCTCTTCAATGCTTGAAATATTGACTCTATTGTTTCTCCAAAGCTTGAAGGAAGACTGAAAATACTCAATTTCTCTTGAATACTTGAATGCTCGATCTCTTGAATGCTTGAAGACCTCTTGTGTTTTCATGATCTATCAAATAAGAGGGGAAACCCCTCTTATATACTTTCCCATAGGATGAATCAATTATTTTTCCAACATAAGTTGACATGGAGGGGTGTTTCCCATTGCAAATTTGAGATAGGTCAAGGGGTCCAATTTAGGTCCCCATTAAGGAGGACCATGGTGCCAATCCTTGGTCCTGCCCTATTTGGGGCAGGATCAAGGTGGCAATGTGGTGCACCTTTGAGCTAAATAAAGTTTTTGTCATGTATGAGCATAATCAGGTCTCTGATCAGGCTGAGGGGCGCAAACATTAAGGCGAAGACCCAAATGCAATAAAAAATTGCAAGGGGTGAAATTTTAGGATTCTACAATACCTGATACGATTGCGATGACAAAGATGCTCTAGGATGATTATTGAAGAACCAGTTGATGGGACATGATCCCAAGGAAACTACCAACACTATGTACAAGACACTATTTACAAGATGTACAAGAGCTATGGATGATGGAGGAAGACCCAGGGACAAGAACAAGGTTGTCCCAGTCAAGATGAAAAACCATGAGAGATTGATGATTGATGGGGTGTTGTTGGTGTGGGAATGATATATCCTACAACACAAGGATTGGGAAGATGCATCCCGATGATGATGATTGGATTGTGATAAAGGCTTGCAGCAAGGCTAGAAACAAGACCAAGGATATGATTGGATGATTTGATTAGCGTTTGACCTTGGCTAGTTGAGGAATATGGATAAGATCTGCATGTGATGGCGGATTGTGAGGAGTTGATGGATTGATTCCAAATGATAGATGGCATTGGATTGTGAAGAGGTAGCCTGGAGCTAGATACCAATGACAAGGGATATAAGAGGCGATAGAATGATATGAGAGGAGGGATGAAAAGATGGAGGATAGGATGAAAATGATTTGGAGATGGAAGCATTGAAGATGTGACTGGGAGATGAAAGGATGGAGGTATATGAGGATAGGGAGAGGAACTGGTTATGGATGAGGGATGGAGGAACATGGAGATAAGGATAGGTGGGTGGATGGATATGATGAGATGACTGATAGGAGGATAGAAAGTTGAGGGAAGTGGATGGAAGACATGTTGAATGGGTAGATAAGGACTATGAAGGGATGTGGAGGGATTACATGGAAGGGAGGAAGGGAGGCCAAAAGGTGTCTAAAGCATGCATACATGGTAGCCTTTTATTTTTATCAAGATCTAAAGTAGGATGGAAGAAGTGAAATTGATTGGATATTATGGATATGGTAGGTAGATGGAGATAGCAGAGGAAATGGCTAGATAGCTAGAAGAACTTGCCCCCAAGTGTAGAGAGCAAAAGGATGAGGGGAATTATGCATGGTGCTTGTTTGTCAGGTTTTCATCATGATACTTGTCCAAGGCACTTGTTTTCCAAGTTTTCACCATTAGACAAATTTTTCCCTTTACTTTTTATTTTATTTTAAATTTCTTGATTTTTGGGAGGAAATTTTAATGGATGGAGATGGCTGAGGATAAATGGATTTGGAAGAGAGAGGGATGGAGGACTCAAGCATCAAGTTCCATATCAAGGTATTAGGAGCCCATTTGGAGTTATTACTGGATGTTGGTGCAACTTTATTGAGAATGAGTGGATTATGCGAAGGCTTGGACTAGATGGTTTTGATGGGGAATGTGTGTGGTGTAAGGGACATGGTAGTGGCAAGTGTTTGGATGGAAGGAGGGAAAGCGAGTGTGATGGGGGATGTTGTTAGGACCAACATTGGCACATTTTGCGAGGGATGTGGGATGAGTGGAGTGGATATGGATGTAGCATGTGGATATGATGGAGGAAATATGATAGGGAGCTTTGGGACATAGGGACCCAAAATAGACTTACGAGATGGAGGGGAGAATGTTTAGCTACCGGACTAGCAATTTTGGATGCCATTGCAGTTTTTTTCTTTTGGATGCACTACTTCTTTTTTCTTTGGGATCCACATTATTTTTTCTTTTGCTTTAGTGGGCCTTTGTAGCCTTGGGATTCATTGCATTTTTGTATAGACTTTTGCATTCTTAGAATATGTCTTTTGAGTGGACATGGTCATCTTTATATTGTTGTGGATGTTTAGCTTTATGTATTTTTGACTTGATATCCAAATTTCTGCTAGTACCCTTGGAAGGAATGTGCAGAGGTGTAGGAGATGGAAGAAATATGGATGAAGTGATGGATGTAGGATGTTGGATGGAATGTGGGGATATGTGCCTTTGTTGATCTTGATTGGGAATGAAAGGAGGTGGAGGTTTATGATGGGTGATGGAGACATGGGATTTGTGTATACAGGGATGAGTAGGAAAAGATGAAGGATGGGATTTTGGGATATAAGGGCCCAAAATGGACTTAGCATGTCGGGGATATATGAAGGTATATTTTGGGATACAGGGACCCAAAATGGATTTAGAGGATGAAGGATGAGGGGGGATGGCAATAAATGATTTGGAGGAACGATGGGGCGATGTGATTGTGTGTTTGGAAGCATACTTGGATTTTGCATTAGTTGTACGAATATTTTTGGATGAAGAAACTTGGGATATGTAATTGAGACCATGAGATCCTGGATGTGCTTTAACATGTATGGGCTCCAAATTACCTTTCTCGTGTAGGCCTAAGCCTTTACCTTGATAATTCATTTTTTTGAGCATTTTATTTAAAGTAGGATACTTATTCTCTAGGTAACAAGATGTGAGTCCTTTATCAAATGGAGGAGAATGGGTGGTGTATATGAGATTTTCTTGTACTGCAAGTGAACTGCTATGGATGAATGTAAGTGAACCAAGGGGATAAGGTGATGGTGGTGGTATGATTTGGATAGGAGGAAATGGAGGATCAAGAGGTGGAGTATATGGGACAAGAGGATCTTGACTTGGTGGAGGAAATGATAAGGTTTCTTGAGATGGAGTAGATGGAATGGTAGGGCCATGATGTGGATGAAGGGATGATAAGGGATCTTGAAATGGAGGAGACATAATGGTAGGATCTTGATTTGGATCAATAAATTTTTCAACATGCTCTGGAACAACATTTGAAGCAGCCACCAGTGAGGAGGGACCTCAAAGAGATCAATTTGGACTGGTCAACAAGAGTAAACGCAACAAAAACACAAAGATATGATGGAGGTAATGCAAAATAGATTGTTTTATTGCATGAAAATTGATTACATCCAATCGGTAACAACCGGATTACAACATACTGGCTCACAGGCCTAGTAGAACATACAAAATAGGTCACAACTGGGACATTGAATAATGAGATCTATCTTCTATGCACAGTCTAGCTACTTCATTCTCTGATTGATTACATTCTAATGCACAATTAAATTTATATATATCGGTCCAAAGGACCCAGTCGGCCCCAAGGGATCAAAACCCGAAGAACAAGACCTAACATGCAAAAATAAACAAGGTCAGCCTCCACCAAGAGATTCGTCCAGAAAATCCAAAGGATGAAACAAAGATCATGGGACAAGGTCGACCACATACCAAGGAACATCGGAATCAACACCCAAGGCTCCACAAGCTTCAGAAGGGGTTCTAGTGGATCGCCAAAATAGGTCCAAGCAACCGGTAACAAAGGATTGTCAATCGGTAATAGGAAACTATCATGGAAACTGGTAGCGATATCTTGTTGAAAAATGATCCAATTGTGATGCAGTTTGGAAGAAAGAAAGATGATCAAGTATTCAAATAGAATCCAACTCCACAAGATCTAGTGAGCCAAAATTAGGACACACAGAAAGGAAAACTGAAATAGCAAACGAAAAGAAAAACAAAAAGGAAAATGTTTTTTTTTTGGGGTTGATGTGAGATTGCTATGAACCATGGATGCTCCTGCATCAGACATCTAAGGTTATTAAGAAAGTGAGCCTCCCACTTTATTGGGGTCAGAGGAAAACAAAGGTGGTTTGCCTCTACCTTAGAAATCCAAGATGAATCTTCAACTGGTTTGTCCTTCCACTTCACAAGATATCCCTTATACTGACTGCTCCAGGTACTACGCCCAATCCTACTATCCAAAATCTCTTCAATTTGATCTGGTTCCTTCCTTGGCAACCATTTCTCCAAGTCTACAACACTGTCCTCACTAAATTCTATTTCATGATACTCATGAATATTTCCAATGTTGAATATAGGTGAAATACTCAGACTATCTGGTAACTCCACTTCATATGCATTTCCAAAACTGAACTTCCTCAAAATCTTACAGGGTCCAAACTTCTTCATCTACAACTTGTTATAAGTTCCAACCAGGAATCTCTCTTTTCTTAGCTATACCATCACTTCATCGCCAACTTCAAATTCCTTATGTCTCCTCTTCTCATCTGCCTTCTCCTTATATTTGTTGTTCATGTCTTCCAAATGTTGCTTAACCTGAATATGCAATTCTGCCATGTGATCTGCAAAGTCTTCTGCTTCTGAACTTCTCGGGTCTTCACTGCCAATGTCTCTCAATTCTAATATACCTCTAGGATGCACTTTGGTAATAATCTCAAAAGGTGTTTTTCTGGTACTTCTATTCACTGAATTGTTGTAGGCAAACTCTGCTTGTGCAAGGATAAAATCCCAACTTCTGGTTTTATCTCCCACTAAACATCTCAATAAATTTTCCAAACTTCGGTTAGCAACTTTTGTTTGTCCATCAGTCTGTGGATGAAAAGTAGAACTGAACTTCAAATCCATCTTCATCTTTTTCCAAAGTGTTCTCCAAAAATAGCCAACAAACTTAGTGTCTCTATATGAAACTATGCTCTTGGGCAATCCATGCAATCTCACCACTTCCTTGAAAAATAGGTCTGCAACATGTAATGCATCTGATGTCTTCTTACAAGGTATGAAATGAGCCATCTTCAAGAATCTATCCACTACCACAAATATAGAATCATTCCCTCTCGATGTCTTAGGCAATCCAAGTACAAAATCCATGCTTATATCCTCCCAAGGTCTTACCGGTACTGTCAAAGGTTTATAAAATCCCACATTCTAACTACTACCCTTTGCAACTTGACAAACTCTACAACTTTGCACATATCTTTTAATGTCCTTATGAATTTGGGGCCAAAAGTACTGCTCACTCACCAATGCTATTGTTTTGTCAATGCTAAAATGTCCAACTAATCCTCCACTGTGTTTCTCCTTTATCAAATTCTCCCTCATAGAACTCTTAGGTATGCACAACTGAACTTCTCTTAATAACATCCCATCTTGAATGAATTAATTCAACCACTTTCTTCTATCTACCATAATCGGTTCTCTACATGCTTTCCAGGGTTCTGCGAAATCTAGGTCTTCATCATACAAGGTCTTCAAATCCTAATATTGTCACTCTCATCTCTGTCAGCAAATTTCTTCTCCTACTTAATGCATCAACAACTTTGTTAGATTTCCCACTTCTATGCTTCAACACAAAGGTGTAACTCTGCAATAATTCTACCCATCTCATATGTCTCTAATTCAACTTAGTCTGACTGTTCAAATACTACAAAGCTTGATGATCTATATACAACACAAACTCCTTAGGCAACAAGTAACGTCTTTACTTTTTTAAGGCTTGAACTATGGCATAAAACTTCTGATCATACACTGAATATCTCCTCTGGGCATCATTCAATTTCTCACTAAAATAAGCTATTGCTCTCCCTTTCTGACTCAAGACTACTCCTATTGTTGTTCCACTTGCATCACAATCCACTTGAAATACTTTATTGAAATCTGGTAAAGCTAACACAGGCTACTCAGTCATTTTCTGCTTCAATAATTCAAAACTTTTGTTTGCTTCGGTGGTCCACTTGAATTCCTTTTGATCTCCTCTCATGGTCTCAGTCATAGGGTTACAAACTGAACTAAAATTTCTGATAAACTTTTGGTAAAAACTAGCCAATCCATGAAATGATCTTACCTCTCCAATGCTTTCCGGTGTAGGCCACTCAACAATTGCTTTTACTTTCTCAGGACCCATCTTCAATCCATTAGCAGATATCATAAATCCGAAATAGACTAACTCATCCTTCATGAAAGTACACTTCTTGACATTGATCAGCAACCTCTGCAAAACTTTCTTAACTGCAACAAATGCTCCTCTTTTGTCTTACTGAAAATCAGAATGTCATCCAAATACACAATAACAAACTCACCCAAGAATTTCTGCAATACCTCATTCATCAGCCTCATGAAAGTACTCGGTGCATTAGTCAATCCAAAAGGCATCACCGACCATTCATACAGTCCTTCATTTGTCTCAAATGTTGTCTTCCACTCATCACCTTCTCTGATGATATCCACTCTTCAAATCTATCTTCGTAAAGTATTTTGTCCACTCAAACAATCCATTATGTCATCCATCCTAGGCAAAGGAAACCAGTATTTCACTATGATCTTGTTTATTGCTCTGGAATCGGTACACATCCTCCATTCTCCATTCTTCTTAGGTGTTAATACTGTTGGTACTGCACAAGGTCTTAGACTCTCCCTGATCAAACCTTTCTTCAACAGCTCCTGCACTTGTCTATTATGTTCCTCATTCTCTGTCAATGTTAACCGGTGTGCAGCTTTGTTAAGATAACTAGCTCCAAGAACCAAGTCCATGCAATGACTAATACTTCTCACAGGTGGAAATCCATCAGGTACATTATCTGAAATGATGTCCTCATATTTTGTCAGCAAATCTCTTATCTCTTTCGGGTGTTCTCCTTCTGGTTTTGGTTTCTCAGTCTTCTTAGGAATTACGGAAAAACACACATTCTCATGTCTCAATCCATCCATGAATTTCCTTCCATCTACTAAACAGATTCTAGCATTCATATAGACTTCATTCTTCAAAGGTTCCTCCAAAGGCAACAAGGTTCGCTTCATCCCATTGGCCACAATAGTGTATCTATTCTTCCTCCCATCATGTACTGCATGTCTATCAAACTGCCAAGGTCTACCCAACAAAAGATGACAAATATCTATAGGCATAATATCACACAAGACTTCATCATGATAATTCCCAATTTTTAATTTCACCAAACATTGTTCACTTACTAACAACTTATGATGTTCATCCTGAATCCATGCTATCTGATAAGGCTTAGGGTGTTTCAATCTCTATAATTTCAACTTATTCACCATTTCTTCTGAAACAAGATTATCTAAACTATCACTATCAATAATAACTTTACAACGTTTACCCAATACCTTACATCTGGTCTTGAACAAATTCTTCCTCTACAAGGGCTCTTCATCTCCTCTGGTATGACATAAAGCTCTCCTCATCACCAACAGTTCTCCATCTTCTAGTTTATTGTCTGATCTAGTGGGGTTTTCTTCCACCACTGCTGCTCTTCCGATAGTTTTTGTCTTCTTACACTCGAATGCACAATGTCCTTCTCCTCCACACTTAAGCAAATTCCTCTAAATGTCCTCTTGTCTTGTCTTCCAAAATTATCATTCTGGTAACCATCCGGTTCTCTCCTCCAGTAGAAATTTCTATCATCCTTTTGGCATGAATTGCCTTATTTGTTCACTTCCTTGTCCTTGTTCTGATTTGTACTGGTTCCTCTTCCTCTAGTATATCCTCTTCCTCCTTGAAATCTTCCTTCGGTAAACCTTCCACCTCTACCTCTCTGCCTCTGCTCATGTCTTTTGTTTAACTTCTCTTCTGCCTTTAGGGCATACTGGTAAGCCTCTTCAACACTCCAATTTGATCATACTCAATTCATATTTTATACACATCTGCAATCCATTCAAATATCTTGCAACTTGTTCAACTTCATCATCAACATGTCTGGATCTGATATTCAACTTGTAAAATACTTCAATGTACTTCTTCACGCTATATTTCTTCCGTCTCAAATTCTGCAACTTCCAGAATAGATCCACTTGATAATCGGCTGGCATAAACTTCAATTCCAACTTAGCAATCATCTGATCCCATGTCTTAATCTTCTCTTTACCTTTTCTATGTCTATCAACTTGCAAATGCTCCCACCAAAGAGATGCATGACCTTTCAACCAGGTACAGGTATATTTCACCTTCCTCTCTTCTGCAGTGTTTTCAAAATCAAAATACTTCTCCATCTCCAAGATCCAATCCATCAATTCATCTGAATCTAACTTCCCATCTTATTCCAGTGGGGTAAAATGAGGTTTAGTATTCACCATACTCAAAACCCTCAAAAACCTTTTCTCATCTGGATCAACCATCGGTAGGTCTGCTTGTTCCATCGATACTTCTTCTCCTTCATCTTCACTCACATCTTCAATATGTCAGCCTCTTCTCTAGGTTGTCTCCATGGCTTCTAAGTGGGCTGCTATACCTCACAAAATCTTCATCACAGCAGGGTCTACATTCCCACGTGCTCCACCATTCCTAGCTCCTCTTTGTGCCATCGTTCACACTAGTCCTCTGCAGCTACAAGTCGAATCCGCAATCCGCCACCCTACAACAAAATTTCAAGACACACAACCTCTGAAATGAAACTTCGCTCTAATACCACTTGAAACAATCACTGGTAAGGAGGGACCGCAAAGAGATCAATCTAGACTGATAAACACGAGTAAACACAATGGAAACACAAACATATGATGGACGACATGTAGAATAGATTGTTTTATTGCATGAAAAATGATTACATTAAACTGGTAACAACTAGATTACAACATACCAACTCACATGCCTAATAGAACATACAAAATAGGTCACAACTGGGACCTTGAATTGTGAGATCTATCTTCTACGCATAGCCTAGATACTTCATTCTTTGATTGATTACATTCTAAAGTGCAATTACAATTATATATATATCAATCCAAAGGATCCAGTCAGCCCAAAGGGATCAAAAGCTGAAGAACAAGACCTAACGTGCAAAAATAAATAAGGTCGGCCTCCGCGAAGAGATTCCTCTGGAAAATCCAAAGGATGAAACATAGATCACGAGACAAGGTCGGCCACATACCAAGGAACATCAGAATCAATGCCCAAGGCTCTGCATGCTTCGTAAAGGATTTCGGTGGATCACCAAAATAGGTCCAGGCAACTGGTAACAAAGGACTATCAACCGATAATAGGAAACTGTCATGGAAACTAGTAGCGATATCTTGTCAAAAAATGATCCAAATGCGATGCGGTCTGGAAGCAAGAAAGATGATCAAGTCTTCAAGTAGAATCCAAATCCATAGGATCCGATGAGCCAAAACTGGGACACACAGAAAGGAAAACTAAAACTGCAAATAGAAAGCAAAACAGAAAGGAAAATGTTTTTTTTTTGTTGGTTGATGCAAGATTGCTATGAACCGAGGATGCTCCTGCATCAATATCTTGGAATGATGGGATCAATGTAGATGGTTTAATGAGGGGTGTGTGGGTAGACTCTTCAAATGGAATGGAAGGAATGATGGAAGGTTCAATGACTGAGGTAGATGAAGTGGATGGAAGTATGAGAGATTCATCAACTAGGGTAGACAACGTAGATGGAAGGATGGGAGGTTAATCAACCAGGGAGATGTCTGTGGATGGAAGGACGGGGGATTCACCAATTAGGTTAGATAGAGTGGATAGTAGGTTCATTGGATTGAGTTTGAATGACGATAGGAGTAGGTGATGGGGATTGCAGTTGGACGGTTTCAATGGATGGGAGGTTTTCGATGGTGTTAGGAGGTGGGAGAGGAATGATAGGTGTGGGAGTTGGAAGTGAAGTTGGTGGATTGGAGGAGGGAATGGAGGGTGGTGGATTGAAATAAGAAGGGGTGGATGTGAGAATTTGCCAAGATCTAGAGGCAATGGAAAGCACATATAAGAGAGAAGAAAATGTGACAAGAATAAATTGTATTCCTATCAATGATGCAAAATATGATCAACTAGATCATCAACATTATTACATACAATATAGATGAGCCTGCTTATAAAGGCAAGGCTAAGAGACAAGAGAGCACACAATGATGATATGTGGCTCAATGAGATGCAAGGGTAGGTAGGAGAAATAGTAAAATATTCTACATGAGGTGGATCATCCACCAAAGGTGGAATTATCACTCCACAATAAGTGGATATGATAGAGTAATAACAAGATCACACCATAAAAGGTGGAAATTCTGCTACACACACACTCCCAATGTATGCACATCTCCCTAAGTGTCTTATATGCAAACTACAATATTATGCATGTACCTAAGTAAACTTAAGTAAAGTGTAATTATATCCAAGATGAATAAATAATTACACCAACACCCCCCCCTTAAGTGCAACTTAGAGGAATGCACTTAAGTCTACAATGTAACTAAGCAATGCAAGATAGGTCCCGGCTACTAGGAAATGTTAGGTATTATTGGCATTGCATGTAGATTGCATTAATGAAGTATAAGTGTTGTCATTGATGTCGATTGTAACCGGTAATGGAGTTGTATTGCAACCGGTAGTGATGCAGTAATGCAACCGGTAGTTGAGTAGTGAAGGAAACCGTATTACTATTGAAGCAGAGAGATCAATCGGTAACCCTAATCTGTTGATATGTTGAACCCTAACTGATAGAGCTTGGTGAATCGGTTGTGTTGATCTATGATTGAATGGTGATCGGAGATGATTATGCCACGTATGCATGGTGCACATGATGAGTTTCAAAGTGGTTTTGGCATGTAGAGATAACTGTTTTATCTTGGGAATGAGCGAGTGCTTTGTATGAAGAGGAAACCGCGTGATGTAGTACAAGATTCAATGTGCGGTGATCAAGGAGAGGTTGAGGTTGTCTAGAACAATGTGCAGATATTTGCTATGTAATCTAACGGTCATGTTTGAATCGATTTATTTGTAATCACTATGAGATCTTAGGTTTTGTGTTGTGTTATCGACCTATTGTTTTGCTTATAAGGTCGAAGAGTTGTTTTGTAACAGTGTTGGAAATTTTGGTTAAGTGTGTCAGTGTGATTGATTGTCGAACCAGAAGGAGTACCTGCAGAATGTGTGAAGGTAGATAGGAGCATAAAAAGGATCTGAACAAGCAGAGTGGTGCTATTACCAGATCAGCAAAAATCTTGTTGTTCTCTAACAATTACAACAGTTAAATCCCTTAACCAGGTAAGCTTTAACATGCTTGGTGTTTTCAAAATCCTCTAACCAGGTGATCCATTAGCTTGGATTTGAAATCCTCTATCAAGGTTACTCCTAACAGGGTATTGTACTAAATCCCTTAACCAGATCTATTCCTGACAAGACATTTTTGTAAAGCTTCTAACAAGGCTTGTCTCCTAATAGGGCGAACTTCAGAAGAGTTCAAAATAATTGTGGGTATTCATCCTCACCGTGGTTTTTCCCATTTGGGTTTCCACGTCAAAAATCACTGTGTCAAGTGGTAAATGATTTTGTGGTTATGTTTTGATATGGTTAATCTATTTAACTGGTAAAGCCACTTAGATATGTTTAGATGACCAGAAGTGATCTGAAATGTGCTATTACTAATGTTAGTAAAGTGGTTTGATGTTTTGGTTAAATAATATATGGGTTTCAAATCTGTTACACTGTTCCATTGGTATTCTAGTCAACCGGTAAACTTGATAGTGCAGTTGCAGTTTATGGTACAGTGTTTAAACCGGTTAGTTCAGTGATTGATTTATGAGTTGGGTTTGAGTTTGGTGAAAGTTTAGTTTGTTTTCTATCTATTGATTCACACCCCCCCCCCTCAGTAGTTGACCGAATCACTATTGATTCATCATATCATCAAGTACCCATGTACAAATGCAAATGCAATCTCCCATAAAGCAGGGAAAGAGAGAAAAACCTAACGGGAAAAAACCCTCCCCCAAAGAGAGATGATGAAAGCACACAGTGCTCTCAATGATGTATGAGAAGAACAAAATTTGTCCCCCCCATAAGAGAGAAGAGGAGACCATGAAGCCCCCCCTCAATGTAGAATCTCCTGCAAAGATGGTCCAATGATGTTGACCAAAATACCTCCCCATTAGGAAGAAAGAGAGCCAATGCTGCACCAATAATGTCAAAGTGTAACAAAACCCGGTACCAAGTCAATGACAATAAATCACTCATTGCAACAAAATAAAGATTAGGCATGGAGAGAACCCACTTTGAGCATCAACTGGATACTCATAAATGGTAGAAATACTGGTACAATCAAAGTCTCACGGGATCCATGCATAAATGAGTACAATCTAAGTCTCAACTGGAGCCATGCACCAAGTCTCACAAGATATTCCTAATCTACGTGTACAAGAGGATTACATCAAATATGTCATCAAAGACAAGATACAAATAGTTGTGTCACTTTATGATAGTGCGAGCACAACATTCATGCAAGAGCATACAACATGATATACTGCAAATTTGGAAACATGAAGATTATGCCACCAAAGAAGCCCTATAGAATACTACAGATGAAGATGCCTATGATTGGGATGTCGCCAAGAAAAAAATAGAAGCAATAGCCGCCCCCCCCCCCCCCCCCCCCCGCGCTTGGCTGTCGATTGGAAGCACTGTAAGACAGGTCTGAAGTGGACAAAAAAAATGTGTTCCCAATTCTACTTATTCCATGATATTTTTGTTTTTAAAAACTTAATTAAAAGTTTAATAAAAATAATTTATTAAAATGCCAAAAAAAAATTATTTAAAAAATAATAAAGAAAAAAACACATGTTTTTTTTTATTTAAATAACTTTATTAAAAAAATTAATAAAGAAAAATCATTTTTTTTAAGGATATTTTTTATTTTTTTAAACATTTAAAAAAAAATTAAAATATTTTATTAAAAATAAAACTACTATTAAAAAGTTTTATTAAAAATAGTTAATAAAAAATTTAGTTTAAAAAACTAAATTTAAAAAAAAAAAACCTTGCGGGGTCTGCAAGGCATCCTGCATCACTCACAGGTACCCTGCGTAGCAGGGCCTACGAGTGGCCACAGGTGTACCCTGTGGTACCTGCAAACTACATCAATAATGGATGACGATGGATTAAGGTAGGATGAAGCGAATGAAGGTGTTTTGGTGCACGATGGAGTAGAAGATGGTGGATTGAGATAGGATGAAGTGGATGGTGGAGGATTGCAATAGGATGGTGGGTTGAGATAGGGCAAAGGATTGAGGTAAGATGGAGGATTAGGATTGGATGAAAGATTGAGGTAAGATGGAGGATTAGGATTGGACGGAGTGAGATAGGATGAAAGCTTAAGATTGGATGGAGGAGTGAGATAGGATGGAGCATTAGGATTAGAGGGAGCAGTGAGATAGGATGGAGGATTAGTATTGGATGAAGGAGTGAGATAGGATGAGGGATTAGGATTGGATGAAGTATTGAGGTAAGATGGAGGAGTGAGATAGGATGGGGGATTGTGAATGGTGCCACTCATCAATTGATGAATGTTTGTCACAACATAGGACGAAGACAATGCCTGTAGATAATTGAATCGCAGTTGTGAAACATCAGATTGTGATGTGACTTAAGGTTGATATAGGATGTGTGGGGGCATAGATAATAATGGCATTGTGTAATTCATACCCCTAGTCATAGACTATGTGATAGATGATGGCGGATTAGGATTAGATGGAAGATTGAGGTAGGATGGGGGATTAGGATTGGATAGAGGAGTTGGGTAGGATGGAGGATTTAGGTAGGATGAAGGATTAGGATTGGATGGAGGATTGAGGTAGGATGGAGGATTAAGATTAGATGGAGTGAGATAGGATGGGGGATTAGGATTATGGATTGTGTAATGGATTTGGGGATAATGAGATGGTGGATTTGGATTAGGGATGTAAGTGGTAGTGTTGTGAGGAAAAGAGGGAGGTTGAGATGTTGCATAAGAGGGATACGTGGATGTGAGATATGAAGAAGTTGTGGGTGGAAGACATGATGGATTTCCCTTGTCAAAGGTGTGATAAGGATTATGAGTGGATGTGCATGGAGGAATGATAGAGTAGCTAGGATGAACAATTGGATTTCGGTATCTAACACTTGGAGAAAGCTTGCTAAGGATGAGGGCATCAAGATTTTTAATTTTATATTCATCTTGATCAACCATACTCTCATCATCATCAGAATGGGATGCAGTGGAAGAAAATGAAGGATGACCAAACTCGTCATAATAAAATTGTGACAAGATGATTAGTTGATGAGTTGGATAGAGATGAAAGATGAAAAAGGATGATAGACGAAAGCTTAGAATAGGGTGAATGACAAGCTCAAACTAGGATGGGAACTAACTTTGAGGATGTTGAAAAGAGGATGAAGTTTTATGTTTGATTTTGGAAGTTTGATGTTTGATTGATGACCTAGGAAGAAGGCAATGATGACGCAAGAACTGGGGGATGCCAACCAAGGTGGCGACTTGAAGATTGAGATGATAAAGGTGACTATGCAAGTCAAGACCTTAGTAGACGATAATAATGGTGTAAGATAGAAATGATGACCAGGATTTGATTAATGATTGGGGTAGTCGAACGCAAGAATGATGACATACTTGATAAATAGATTTGACACCTAGCTTAGGTAACCATGAAACTTATTGCTAACAAAAATATGGCAACGTAACAGGACAATTGATGTAAATCCACTAGATTGAGAGGAGCATTTGTTGAAGGACAAGACCAAATTAGGACCCAATGCAGTGAGATGTTTGACACTTTGGATTGTTCTTTTGAAAAAATATTTGGTGAAACCAAACACGACAAACACGCGAGTGTAACAAGTGTATTAATAGTCATGTACATCTTAGACTAGTCAAAGACAATACTTGTTGAATCCCCTTGCCTAGAATACCACATTCAATTGGATAGATAGAAGCTTAACAACACTAGCTCCACTCCATGTCACACACTTCTTGGGCATGCCAAGCTTTGAATTTCTAAAATCCTAAGATCTCGAGAAAATTTCTATCTCAAATTGAAGGGTACATGAGGGGTATCTTCGACATGCGTGTATCAAAATGCTTGAGTCAACAAGTAGAAGAAGTGGGGCCACTATAAAAATGGTTTGTATTAGTTTTCTGATGAGTCCAGTCCAACAATGGATTCTCGAAGAAAGCCACTTAAGGCTTTAATAGAGCTTATTGGTGCAGAGAAGGCCTCCACATACGAAGAATTCACTTAACACTTCAATCGTCTGATCGAGTTTTTTATATAGCAGCTCAAAAAGCACCGCTCGAGGACGTCCTGGGAGAGATAATATCCCCAACGTGCCTCTTTTTTGAACCACTCCCTTGAGGTCATGAGGCCCCCAAGAGGTGATTCTCTACTCAAAAGAAAAATGAGTCTCGCTAAAACTTTTCTCTTGCACCCAAGACCACGAGAGCCAGGGGAGAGGATAGTCTATGTTAGCAATAGGTCCACTCTACATGCACAAGTGTTCCCAATCACGTAAGACAAATATTCATTTTAATCCCAAATTGAAAATGTTGTCTAACTATCAAAATCAAAGACACTCAATTTGAAAGTATAGTCTTTGACAACGTCCTGCATCAAATGCGTTAGTAGTTTCAATGTAAGTCTTTGGCCGACCAAAACATCTCTATGATCCTTGCCACATGCTGCAAACATACCATTAGTAGCAGAAATCAAAATAACAACATAAAAACATTTTTTTTAATAGATGAACTTGCTAAAATTAGAAACCTACTAATAATGGTAACTTGCCAAAAATGGAAACTTGCTAGATTTAGAAACTTGTTAAAAATGACAACCTGCTAAAAACAGAAACCTACTAAAAATGGAAACCTACCAGATTTAGAAACCTGCTAAAAATGGCAACCTGCTAAAAACAAAAAACTAGCATATTTAGAAATATACTAAAAATGGAAACCTGCTAAAAATGAAAACCTACTAAATTTAGAAAACTGCTAAAAATGAAAACCTACTAAAAACATAAGCTTTCTAAATTTAGAAACCTACTAAAAACAAAAACCTACTAGATTTAGAAACCTACTAAAAATGGAAACTTGTCAAATTTAGAAACCTGCTAAAAATGGAAACTTGCGAGATTTAGAAACCTGTTAAAAATGGAAACCTTCCAGATTTAGAAACTTGCTAAAAACGGAAACTATCCAGATTTAGAAACTTGCCAAATACAAATCTGTATGGAAATTTGCAAATGAAGTTGTGAGAATGCAGTTTTTCGCCTTCAAGCATCGAGAATACCTGTGATCAAAATCACTCAAATAGAAAATAATTAAATCGACCCGTGAAGTGGGTCCCACCAGGAATGCCAGAAAATGTGTGAAGGAAATTGTGTGTGAATACGAAAGATTGAAAGTTAAACTAAGCAATCTAAGCTAACACAAAATCACTCAAAACACCTTAAGATTGAGAATGATGCTAAAGAGGAAATTAGAAAAATCAAATAACAACAATAAAAAGAAAACCAATGTCTTCTTGATTTGATTGTTCTTTGGTTGGGTGTGTGCTCAATGACGTAGTGCATGCTCGATTGTGCTCCATGATGTGGAATTAGGCTAATTGGATTCAAGATATGAGTATGAGATGATGGGATATAAGGATGAAATTCTACATCATAACAATATGAATATTCTAAGAGTGGATGAAATGTTACATTATAAAGGTGTGATTGTATGGAAAGTGGATGAATTACCTGAAAAGGAGAGGGGATAAATAGGAAAAGAAGGGAGATGAAGGGCCTTGAAAATGCAACACTTGTCCTCAAGGAGGACAAGTGACAATCCTAAGAATGCCATGTAGAAGAAGATTCCACACTTTTCCTCAAGTGGCTCAACAAGGAAGGTCATGTGTCCCTTAGAGGGACAAATGTCAAGAAGGGGCTTGACATGTATCCTAAAGGAAACATGTCCATTTTGGGAGGAAGCCACCCAAAATAGGTTCCAATTTCCTAATATTAAGGAAATTAGGGAATCATGAGTGTGCACACACATGTGAAGGGAGGTTAGGATAGGATAGGATAAGGTTGGTTGAGGGGATAGGGTTGGTTAGATCCCAAAGGTTAGATTAGAGCTTGGGTTAGAAGGGTAGCTTAGGTTAAGAGGCATGTGACTCAAATAGGATATTATGAGTTAATTAAATTCAAATAAAGGGGATGGAAAGGGGGAATTAATTAATTTGATTGATTCATTCAAGGGATGGAAAGGAGGGATTTATTAATTTGATTAATTAATTCAATGATTAGAAGAAAAAGGGGAATTAATTGATTAAGATATTTAATCAATTAATTGGGGATGACCTTATTAATTAAATTAATTTGACCAAAGCGATGCTCGATTTTAATTGCATAATATGAATTATTTAACTAATAAAATCGACTTAGGAGATTTTATTTGATTGAATTAATCAGTCAAATTTAAGTGTCTACACATTCATATAATAGATTACATCCTATGTAGAAACAAGTTAGCATTGCATATAGAATCATAACATTACAACATCATAATACAAACATCCCAATCAAAATCATATCATATAGAACAAGTAGAAATGCTTGGATAAGATCATCATTGCCCAATATTATAATAACATACATCGTAGAATCATGCATGCATATAGAAAACACATAACACATGCATATAGAGCACCAAAAAAACTACATCTCATATGTGTGTGTGTGCACACACATATGTACGTACGTATGTATGTATGTATATACATATATATGTATACATACATATATACATATGTATATATGTACATACATATATACATATACATATATACATATATATGTACATACACACACACACACACACCCACACACACACACACATGTACATGTGCACATGCACATGCACATACACATACACATGCACACACACATACGTGCACACACACACAGATGCACACACACACACACACACACA